>NC_052618.1:13606843-13795807 GCF_016545825.1 Eucalyptus grandis | reverse complement strand
TAATTACCTGCTCTGCTGTTCTAGGGGTTGAATAAATTTGTTTTGGGTCTGCTTTGGTTCATGGTTATTAGTGTCAATATTATGTGTTGTTTCATTCTGTCACAATGCAGGGTATGAAATTGGTGAGCCCCAAAAAGCTCACTCCTGGCAACTTCTTCGTTGATGAGAGGCCATTTGCTGCATTTGTTTTTGTATACATGTATCTTATGACGGCAGATTAGCATGAAGACTCTGGAAATACAAATCATGGAGATCTGAGGTAGTGTCTTCATGGATTTTCGACACTAAATGTGGGGAAGAAAAAATACATAGTTACGTGTAGGTACCGAGTCACGAGTTGTGATAAGCACATGATATTGAGAAGCTATTGCTGCAAAGAATGCAGGCCTTCAGGTGATTATCTTTGTTCATTCATTCATGCAGACATTTCCTACACGCACATGAGTTTTCTCAGAAATGCACATCAACTAGAAAAGGACACGAGATAGAGCCCTCCGATGAGTCTGGCCCGATGAACTTCATTGTTGGAATGCCTAAGAGTTGCTCTTTGCTTCTCCTAAATATGTTGCTTAATGAATCCATCCAGAATACTTTGCACATTTACATGTTTGAACGACCGAGCTATGAAATTATATAAGTGATATGAGAAATGCAAAGATAAAATCAAAGGGCAAAGAGCAAGAAGGTAATGATTTGAAGTTGAAGAAATCCAAGGATAAATTTATCTGTTTGAAAGTGCTTGTGTTTGAAAGTGCTTGAGGATGAAAGAAATTAATAGCTAACATCATTTTTTTAATACATGTTATTAATGAGTATTGTTCTAGGATGCTATTAGCTTCAACTATAGACACTGTATAAATGGAAAAAAAAAAATCTCCAACAAGTAGATATCATTTGCTAAAAAACAGTCGTGGTATCATCGGTGCTAGCAATTATAACTGAGCTCTAGGTATACCGGTGCCTAATTAAGCTCAAGATCTTATCGGACCACTCGTATAAGTTGCGGAATCAACATTTTGAAAGAGGATAGTTATAAATCGAATTTGTGGGCTAATTTAGGAGTAAAGAGAGGTCTGGAAGTGTAGGACCATGAAAACCAACTCAGAATGGCTGAATCAGCATATGGACTACTTGCCATTTCTATATAAATAGAAATAATAAAGCTACTCCTTCAAGCTGGGGACTTTCTTTATCTATACTATGATATCATATCATTTGGCGGCATGGCCGAGGATAATAACGTGGGTGACTAGAAATTCTTCTTTCCACAGTTGAACAATGAGCAATTTAGTAGACATTGGTGTAAAAATTTCCTTAATTTACTAACCAATGAAAAAGACGTAATATAGATTGGAAATTGCTGCCATGCGTATCACAATTTAGTTAATTTGACAAAATAAATTGCAAATGCTCTTCGCATGGGAAGAAACTAAAAAACTTCAATTTGCGCCCACATGTGAGAAGACTTATCACAAAATCTTTAAAAAATCGAAAAGAGACGAAGAAAATAATCTGATGTAAGTTCACAGGAGCTTGTACATCATGGTTGCGCTGGCTTAAGGGAAGCGTATTCTATGTTACTACCCTTTACAATTCTAAAGGCCACGTTAAGTCACCAGAAACCTTAAAGAAGCACCTAATTTGAGAGATTGCCTCCTGAGATGGAAGTTACAGAATCGACATTAGTTATCAGCTCTCTTCGACTTACGACTCCTTCCCACATGGTGATTATTAAGTCTAGGATTAAGGAAAGGTATCAAACACATTCAGGACCATTCCATTCATTGGAACAAAACTCATGACTTTATCCATTTTGCCGAATTCAGCCTAGCAACTCTGCTGTATATCCATTGGCCAAGTCTTTTCAGTGGTTCTGAAGAGCATACTCTGAACATGATATCGTCCCTTTCAATAAAGCTCGAACACACACGCGTCTTTTACCTTCAAAGAAGTTTCTCTCGTGAATGCGGCCCAACCAGCAGACGACTTTCCATAACTTTCATGGCTGATGAGCTTCAACAGCCATGCTTTGTGTGGAAATATGAGAGCCACGGTGTGCGGGCTTTTCTTAATGTGCTTCTTCGGGAATGAACCGATAACTCTCTGTATAAGTAGACGTCTCGCAATTTTGTCATCAGAGAGGAGAAAACAAACAATGAAATCTTAGGAAGACAGTATGAGGATTTTTTTTTTTTAAACCATGTAAAGGATAAAAAAAACAAAATTATCGCCACATGATTAAATAGTTAGAGCTAACATAGTCTAGCGACTCTGATTTAAATCCAAGAGTTGTCATTGTCATGAGGATCTTACTATATTGCTTTTCTTCAGATATGTTCACCTCACTGCAATATGGAAGAAAGGATAATCGAGTATAAATTTGCTGGCTGGCTCAAGCTCTTCACAAGCCTGGGTCTCTCAGCTTACCTGCAGTAGTTGCAAACAGAACATGAATAAAGCTTTAGCTTTTAGGCGTATTCTGTTCTTGTAATGTAAAACTCATATCTACCGACATAGCAACCCTAAATCAATAGATCTAAGTCTTAATAATGGTCTAGCTTTCTGAGGCCTATATGTACGCCAATACAATTCTCAGCACAATCAAATCTGATATGACCAGCTTGGCTTGTTTCCATTATTTTTGAGATCTCCCAACACATACATATGTTCACGCAGTAGAACTATAGAGAAACATCACAAGAATGAATTTACTCCACGTGGGAGAACTATAGAGAAACATCACAAGAATGAATTAACTCTAACACAGTTTCTCTTAGCCTAACCACATGGAGAGTTCCTGTACAGAATTCGAATCAAACACAAGAACAACATAGTCAAGGGGAGAATTAGCTCACACCTTGAAAATCTTGTGATGAGCAGTTCAAACTTCTATGCCTCTGCAAACTTTGCTTATGAATGTGCATAAGAGCTGCCATGAACTTTGCAAACCTGATTAAATTCCTTTTCCATACAAAAACCGAGGGCACTTGGCTGAATGCAATTCATCCCCCAGACTACAAGCTCGACTGAAACATCACGGCAATCAAAAGCACCTTCCACTTTCAGCAAGGCAATTCTACAATTGCTGAGGCTCAGACCTCACATCGACATTGATTGGCGGATATTCTATCTTGGACATCCTTTCATCAATTATGGTGACATGGAAAATGGAGTCCCCTTCAGATTAGAAGATCAAAAATTGACCCTCACAGATAGAGTGATGCTCCGCTAATTCATTCCAACCCTTTGCTAGCCAAATCATCTTATCACATTTTTCCAATTCCACAAGCCAAATAATTGCACCATTCTCTCAAAAGCATTTTCTTGAACCTCTTTGGTATTCCCTGTAGGTAAAATAAAACCCATAATCTTAATGAGCCTATGAGACTTGATTTCAAATTCAAAATGAAGAACAACATAACAAGAATGCATAAACCAAAAAGGACATCTTGAAGCATATACTGTTCAGTTCATTCAGATTAGGAATGTGGCATTAATGGATGTGCATCTGGATTATGATCAACCTCATAAAACCCAATCAGCATAGAAGTACACTTCCTTGATTCCTCAATACTATATAAAGGAGTTATTATTTGGAATACTTAATTCATTTTGGACTAGTGAAAGTGACGCTTCCAGAGTTCATCTCAATCAATGTAAATCAAGTCCTAACCAGCACTAGTGAATATGTAGACTCTGAATACAAAATCATCCCTATCAATGAGTTTCTACATGCAGATGACTTTCTCTTGTCAAAGTGGGCACCCCCCGAAAAAAATCTCGTCCTCAACTCCTTAGTTTCACCATCCATGACCTGTCCGAATACCTTATGGTCAAAATTTGCTTAATTTCCTGAATACGTTACGTGATGAATTGAACAGGAGCAAACTACCCATCTACATGGTGGAAAAACCAACATATGGTGAAGAACAGACCAAGACATAAGCAAACCCTAATGAGAGAATCAAATTGTACACAGTGTGAGTTTTAAGCATAACTTGCTAGTTTCAGGAGTTTAACAGATAGTAAACCATATAACGAAAGAGTCATCAATCCAAAGTCAAGGTCAAATCTATGCTCCCGAAATGCAATAGGGTACACATTTGGAAGAAGCTTTCCAGGTCCTATTAAATATTTAAAACATATGAATTTCAGCCACACAGACCACAATCACAGGGGAAAAAGCAGTCACGCTGATGACTGGAACATGGATGGAATTGAAAATTTTTAAGCTGTTTGATTCTTTCAAGCACAGCTCAAAAAAGGTTTTATCAATCTATTGGTTCAATTTGACAAAGTAAAATCATCTTTTTCCCCCCCAAATCTGATTAATATAACAAAAGACAACAGTATCTCCAATTTGACAACAAAATTATCAGTCATTAGATCTAGAATGAAATTTCAAAATCATAACAAGTCACCCCCTTATCTTTTAGGTCTTTCTCTTTAGTTATGGAGGCAGCAACGTTTTTGCAATTTGCTTGTCCATTTTAATAGTCTCCTAGTGCGATTTGCATATATATTCTACCTCTACAACATTGAATAACATTGTCGAATTTCTCCATATAAGAGGACTTGGATTCTAATTCTCAAGACTTGCCTCAGCAATTGCTTTTCCAACGCATCTATCCACAAAAAAAAAAAGAGATGATTGTTATCTTTTCGAACCACCAACCACCAGCTTATGTTCCATTGTTAAGATATATACCTGGTTTTAAGCATAAATCCATGAACACTTCAAGGAAAATAACATATAATGTGGTTTACTACACAATGCAGTAAACTCGGAAATACACTAGAGTATAAGCAAAGATATAAACAGCATCAATATATTTGATTTCCAGACATGCCGGTTTGAGTAAATAAGCTTGGGATCATACCAAGCCATACTTAACATGAGATGGCCTCATCACCACCTTGAAAAAGAATGCTCCGTCAGAATATTTGCCGGCCAATTCAAGAGTAGTGAGAGCCCTTGGGCGCATTGGACCTAAGAAAACCAGCTCAGGATGGCTTAATCTGCTAACTGTTTGGTCCTCCCTGTACCTGAAAAGCGACAACTTCAGTGACAGTTTATGTACACTTCATTAATTTGACTTGCCATGAAAAAAATTTAGCATAGGTCAGAAGTTAGTAGTATCCCCACATCATTTCATAATCAATCAAGATCAAAACAAGAGCTTCTTAGAAACTATTCTAGAATTCGAAGAGAACAACGGAAAGAGAGTTACGCGAGCCACCCCCTCCAAATTCTCGTGATGATGAGCACTCCGGAGTTTATGGAGAACAAGGCATAAAAGTGACTCCTCATATTTTGACAAGGCATAAGATTCTCTGAATATTTTCAAGTTCCACCATATCATCACCATCCATGAGCTCAAACACGTAAGAAATCTCCTACTCCGACGCAGACGTGTTTTTATCACAAATTCTTGCCAACCGGAAGAGAAGAACTCCGCCCATCCACATTTTCAAAGCAGCCAGTGTGATAAAGAGAGACGACCATACATATATACTCACGAGATGTAGAATTAGGGAAAATGAATTGCTAGGTTGAGGACCTTTATTGGTTCATGATCTGAAGCGGTGGGCTGAGAAATTTGCGTGCATAAAAATTGACTGTGGAACGAATTTTGAAAGTAGAGCCCTAGCTGAAGAAGACGATGACGATTGAGGAAGGTTTAACGAAATTCAGAAGACAATTATGCGCAACAAGACACAAAAATTGGATGAAATTCTGGCACACGGTTAAAATAATGTGTGCTGAAGCGTGAACTTATATGATTCGTCAGATATAGATGCGGAGAGAGAGAGAGAGAGAGAGAGAGAGAGAGAGAGTATGCCCACACGGAATGCTAATTAGACTCTTAACATTGGTCTCCTCAAAAAACTCAATCACAAGTTTTTAAATTATTATCCCATATGATGTTCTCACGTTTCATCACATATACCCAAGAAAATATTCTACATGTTCTGCTTTTTCTGATGCTTGTAATTAACGGCAGAGATTCCACTAGGTCATTAGCTAAAAAGTACAGCACACAAAAAGTGACCCAACTAATGTAGTCCAACCAACAAAAATGCAGTTTCAAGAGAGCTAAAGCAAAAAGAAGAGGCTGGCAGCTTATACTGAACCTACACAGCAGCTCTCTCCATCAACTTTAAGGACATGCCCACGTCAAGTTGTTCCATCTCCCGAGCGGATATTTACAATCTCTTGATACTTTGGTCCCTAATATACAATAAAAGTAATCCAACATGTCAATATAGGAGTTCACTGAACCTCGCAAAATTATAACCAGTGAAATTTACCTTGACTTTGTCGAGTATAACCAACGGCCCAACAACACCATAGACAATCCTATGCTCTGCAAGTAGCAAAGCAATTGTCTGAACAACTGATAACTAAGACCCAGCGGCTAAGGCATGCTAAAAATTTGACTCGGACAAGAGCTAAATGATTCATCACCTCTTAACCAATACATGTAAAATGATAGAGATTGTGTAGATCTAAGTAGTAAGTGTATTAACCGTTGTCATAAGAGGGGCAGCGTAAACTTTTTCAGAAACGCTAAAGCTACATGGAAAGCCTCGGAAACAATAATACCCCATGATTAAAGTTCTGATTCCAAGCACAGTGAAATTTAGATGGCGAAAGACATAATAAGCCACAAACAATGACACAAAGCTACTCCCCACAGTACAGACAAAGCTTAATTACGAGATTCAAGCGTCCCAACAGATTTCTATCGCCCGTAGCTAAAAAAAAAATTCAGAAAGCGGAGAGGGCCAAAAGCTTATCCATGCCGATCTCCAGCATCCCCTCTTCCATGTCATAATCCCATCTCCAAGTCCCAAGCCGCTCAGAAATCTATACAGAGAAAAGCGTTAATCGAAGGACCGATCAGGAATGGCTAGCGAGTCACGCTCGCACCACAACTGAATCCAGAAGCGACTATAGGGTGCCAAAAAATAGAGGAAAACCGAACCACTGTTCGACCGAGCTTAACTCTGCACAACTATCGTTGGCTGTGGTGATTTCTCACGACGTTTTCAGTTCAATCTTCGCTCGTTTCAAGTGGTCTTGGATTCACGATTGGAAACAAGGAAAAAGAAAAAAATTCCGGACATGAACCCTTTGATGAGCAAAACGACAAGAGCATTAAACATCGCTCTGTCAAAACACATAAGAATGCACAAAACGAAAACGAGATTCGAACCGGAAGAAGGAAAAGAAAGAGAAAGAGAGAAGATCACCGAAGTTTCTAAAGACGGCGAGCGACAGAATCAATCATGAGGCGAGTGCAGCTCGGTTTCAAAGCAGCAGTAGATAGCGAGGGTGATGGTGGAGCGACTCGGAACTCACTGAGCGGGGGTGCGTGTCAAGACGGAGGGAGAGATCCGAAAAGGTACCTGAAGCCAAGAAACGCTGCAATGGCGTCGTTTGGAGTTTTTTTTATGCCTATTTAAAGGAAAAGAAAAGGAAAATGATGGCTGAGTTATGGGATGAATCTTCCTCTCAAGGAATTCCATCTTTTATGCAAGTCTTCCCTTTGACGGGCTTCTCAAACCGGCGGGAGGGCCGAGAGTGAACTCGAAGATTTCATCCCTCGAATTGGCGGATCCTATACACCAGCCCGACATCCCCTTCATGCGCGGCGTAGGAGGGCGAAACGAAGGACGCAAGCGACCGCATTTGGAATCCAAAAGGCGGCAATGAAGTGGAAGGGAAAAAGAAGGAAGCAAGAATCGACAGAATTTATACTGGAATGAATCGAAATTGGACTCAGAAGTTTAATCGGATAGGAAACAATCCTGATAGAGGAAGACCAGGTGAAAAAATGAAGATAGACATAGAGAAAACGTTGCATGGCGAAGAACTTGACCCCTGTAGTTTCCTGGTCGTTGAATGTGCTGCGTCCTCTGAGCAGAAGGTGTTCGTTGAATTGCGCAAGAGAGAAACAGAGGGTGAGACGACTCTGTAACAAAAAGCGGAGGAAAGAAGATGGCGCCATAAGAAATATCCGCGGACAGCCGGTTCCTCACTGACATTCGGGTAATTATGATATCTATCAGATCGACAGTCGCACTTCCCACCAGGTCATTTCATCTCCGATTCGACTCTAGGATTAATTTCGATACATTCTAACTTCGTCCGTTGATATCTATTTCATTTTGATTTTCTCCAATTCTCTCACCATCTTCCGAATTCCCATTGCCGTCGATTGCACTGTGGAGGAGGGATCGAGTTTGCAAAGAAGGTGTTCGATGGTGTGACGAATTACATTTCTTGTGCAAGTCTTCCATTTGACCGATTTCTCGTGTGCTGTCTATATTTTCCTTTCGTGTCTCTTTTTTTTTTTTTTTATTACTTTCTTTTTCCTTTTTTATCTTTTTTTTTCTACACTTTACTTCCTTCTCATCCAAAGAGCCACCACCAGCTTCACCTTGTTTGCCCTGTTTTGCCCAAATTCCCACGCAAAATCTGAATCACCTCCATCCACCCCTTTGCATTGCACCTTTTATTCTAGATTGTTTGCTCGCCGCTGCCAATCTTCACGCTCGGTGTATCGTCTCGAAGGATGATGACTCAGATTGGCCTTGGCTACCACGGTTGATGAAGTCACGTCGGACTGGCAAGAGTGCCAAGAGCGAAACCAAAGAATCTCATCCTTCGTATCCGCGAATGGTATCCATATGATGATCCATCCGACCTCAGCCTTGGCAAGAATTGACAGAACGTATTCTGGAGTGAATCGAAATTTGACTCGGCAGTTCGATTGCACATGAAACGGGTGTAACAATGGGTCAGTGGTGATGGCGACATGAGCTCGAGATGGCCGGGCGACAGGTGAATGTGGTCCAGACATATGTAAGGACAGGAAAGTGACAACTCGAATCAGAGAGGAATTAGTGTGGCCGCACCTTGAATGCGGAATCTGATAGTGTCGTTCACTGTATGGTGATCTGAATTGGCGGAGAGAGTCGGAGAAGCCTTCGATTGCAGCTTGGAGGAACAATTGAATGAAGGGGGATTGATCTCTAGCTGATGATTTGTTGCAACCGCGATTGGAGCTCCACCAGCGATTTATTGAGCTCGAGCTCTTTGACGATTGTTGCTTCCAGCACTGACCGAAGCACAAAAAGTGTCACTACCAGTTCGAAGATGCCACTTGCCGCCGCAACGGCAGAACTCGACCAGATAGTTTCCTTGATCGACGGTCACAATTACCAGGACGTTCCGTCTCCAATTTAACTCTAGAATTGTCTTTGATTCATTGCAAATTTTGTCCGTTGATTTCCGTTTCACTTTTGTTTTCTCCCATCCTCTCACCATCTCCCAAATTTCTATTGCCGTAGATTTACAGAGGATGTATCGAGTTCTCGCATGGAAGAAAGATACAGAGAGAGAGAGAGAGAGAGAGAGAGAGGCTGCAAAGCCACTGTTGGAGGCTCGGCTGCTGTGTTTGTTGAGAGAGAGAGAGGCTGCGGAAGAGATGTGCCACAGCGACGCAAAGACGCAGCATATTTACTTCGTCATGCATATCAACATTCATTTAATATGAAAAAAAAAAAAAAATTCGATTGTTTTTCACATGAGAAGAAACTGACAAACTTCAATTTGCGACATACGAAAAGACTGATCACAAAATCTTCAAGAAATCGAAAAGAGATTGCAAAGAATCTGATGTAAGTTCACCAGAGCTTGCAAAATCTTGGTATGGCTTAAGGAAGCGTAATCGACATAACTGCGCTTTACAGTTCTAAAGGTCAGGTTGAGCCACCGGAAACCTTAAAGAAGCACCCAATTTGAAAAGAGATTGTCTCCTGAATTACAGAATCGACATTTGTAATCAGCTTCCTCCGACTCACAACTCACGACTCTTGCCCACATTGTGATTGCCACGTCTAGGATCAAGGAAAGGTATCGTACACATTCAGGACCATTCCATCCATTGGAACGAAACTAATGCTTTTATCCACTTTGCTGAACCGAAAGCAGAATTCAGCTTAGCAATTCTGTAAATTCTGTTCTCACCAAAAGCGAGCTAACGCGATGCTTCCTCTGCTGTATCGCATTGCACATATTATTATACGCCCAAATCTTATCAGTGGTTCTGAAGATGGATACTCTGAACATGATATCGTCTCTTTCAATAAAGCTCGAACACACAAGTCTTCCACCTTTAGAAAAGTTTCTCTCGCGATGCGGCCCAAAGGGCAGATGACTTTCCATAATGTTCGTGGCTGATGAGCTTCAACGGCCATGATTTGTCTTGAAATATGAGAGCCATGGTCTACGGACTTTTCTTAACATGTGTCTTTGTGAATGAAGCAGGAACTCTCTGCTCAAGTAGACATTTTGCAATTTTGTCATCACAAAGAAGAGAACAACCAATGATATCTGAGGAAGACAGTATGAGGATGCCTTAGGTGATTTAAATCCCAGAGTTGTCAGTATCACGAGGATCTTACCACATTGTTTTTCTTCAGATGTATTAACCTCACCGCAATTTCGGAGAAAGAATAATCGAGTATTAATTTGCTGGCCAGTTCAAGAGCTCTGCACAAGCCCCTCAGCTTACCTGCAGCAGTCGCAAACAGAACATGAAGAAAGGATTTGCTTTTTAGTCGTATTCTATTCTTATTATGTAAAACTCATATCTGCCGACATAGCAACCCTAAATCAATTGATCTGAGTCTTACTAATGATCTAGCTTCCCAAGGCCTATATGCACACCAATACAATTCTCAGCGCAATCAAAACTGATATGATTGGCTCGGCTTGTTTCCATTATTTATGAGATCCCCTAACACAAGCATATTCACACACGGGGAGAACTATAGACAGAGAAACACTACGAGAGTGAATTAGCTCTAACACAGTTTCTCTTACCCTAACGATGTGGAGAGTTCCTGATGGAATTCAAATCAAACACAAGAAGAACACAGTCAATGGGAGAATTTGCTAATATATTAAGATTCACACCCGAAAAATGTCGTGATGAGCAGTTTGAACTTTTGTCCCTCCCCAAACTTTTTGCTAACGAATGTGCATGGGAACTACCACGAATTTTGCAAACCTGATCAAATTCCATTGCCATACAAAGCTAAGGATACTTGGCTGGATGCAATTCATCCCCCAAGACTTCAAGCAAAACCGAAGCATCACGGCAATTGCTGGCACATTTAGTCCCAACACATACATATGCACACACGGGAGATCTAGAGATAGAGAAACACTAATAGAATGAATTAGCTCTTAACACTTTCTCTTAGCATCAACTCTCTAATGCAGTTTGTCTTAGCCTAACGACATGGATAGTTCCTCTACGGTATTTGAATCAAACACGAGAACAACACAATCAAGGGGAGAATTAGCTAATATATTATGATTCACACCTGGAAAATCTTGTGATGAGCAGTTTGAACTTCTGTTCCTCCCCAAACTCTGCTGATGAATGTGCATAGGAATTGCCATGAACTTTGCAAACCTGATCAGATTCCATTTCTATACAAGACTGCGGACACTTGGTTGAATGCAATCCATCCCCCCGGACTTCAAGCTTGGCTGAAACATCACAAATCGAAGGCATCTTCCGCTTTCAGCAAGACAAATTCATAATTGCTGAGGCTCGGTTCCTCACATCGACATTGATTGGTAGATATTCTATCTCAAACATCCTTTCATCGATTCTGATGACATGGAAAATGGAGTCCCCTTCAGATTAGAAGACCAAAAATTGGCCCTCACAAATAGAGTAATGCTCTGCATATTTATTCCAACCCTTTGCTAGCCAAGCCATCTTATCACATTTTTTCCATTTCCACGACCCAAATAATTGCACCATTCTCTCAAAAGCATCCTCTCGAACCTTTTTGATATTCCCTGTAGGAACCCATAATCTTAATAAGCCTATGAGACCAGATTTTAGATTCAAAACGAAGAACAACATAACAAGAATGCATAAACCAAAAAGGACATCTTGTTTTCAGTTCATTCAGATTTGGAATGTGGCATTAATGAGTGTGCATTTAGATTATGATCAACCTCATAAAAACCCAGTTGGCATAGAAGTACACTTCCTTAATTCCTCAAGACTACATAAAGGAGTTATTATTTGGAATACCGAATTCATTTTGGACCAGTGAAAGTGACAATTCCAGAGTTCATCTCGATCAATGTAAATCAAGTCCTAACCAGCACTAGTGAATATGTAGACTCTAAACACAAAATCATCCCTATCAATGAGTTTCTACTTGCAGATGACTTTCTATTGCAAATGTGGGTCACCCATTGGAAAAGAACGCGCCCCCCCCCAAAAAAAAAAAAATCTCATCTCCAACTCCTTAGCTTCACCATCCATGACTTGTCCGAATACCTAAGAGTGGCAATTTGCTTAATTTCCTGAATATGTTGCATGACGAATTGAACAGGAGCAGACTACCCGTCTCCATGGTTGAAAAACCACACAAATCACAATCACAGGAAAAAAAGGAAATACATTGATAACTGGAACATGGATAGAATTGAAAATTTAAACTTAAGCTATTTGGTTCTTTCGAGCACAGCTCAAATAAGTTTTTATCAAACTATTGGTTCAATTTGACAAAGTAAAATCTTTTTTCCCCTAAATCTGATTAATATAACAAAATACAATAGCATCTCCTATTTGAAAACAAAATTATCAGTCATTAGATCTACAATGAAATTTCATAATCACAACAAGCCAGCCCCTTATCGATTAGGTCTTTCTCTTTAGTTATGGAAGCAGCAACATTCTTTGCAATTTGCTTGTCCATATGAACATAGTCTCTTTGTGTGATTAACATATATATTCTACTTCTCCGACATTGAATCACATTGTCAAATTTCTCTATATAAGAGAACCTGGATTCTAATTCTAAGACGCCTTAGGAATTGCCTTTCCAACGCATCTATCCACGAAAAAAAGGAGACGATTGTTATCTTTTCGAACCTCCAACCACCAGCTTATGTCCCAAGAATAGTCCTTTCATTCTTTTCCCTATTTCAATTACTCCATTGTTAAGATAAAATTGCTAGTTTGAGGAACTTATGCTTTTAGACTCTAATGTGGAACGAATTTTGAAGAACAGAGCCCTTTACTAAAGAAGGAGGCGAGGATTGAGGAAGGTCTCTACGAAACCAGCTTCCGCAACCTACTTCGTGCGCAATAAGACACCAAGATCGGAAGAAACGTGAACTTACAAGTTTTCCGGGTTCAAGTGCGAGGGAGAGCGAGAGAACGAGAGAGAGAGAGAGATCTTCTTCTTTGATGATGTCAGTGGAGGACCTCTATTGGTCCATGATCTGAAGTAGTGGACTGAGAAATTTACACGGAATGAACTTAAAAAGCAAAGCCCTAGCTGAAGAAGACGACGATGGTTGAGGAAAGATCTCTACGAAAACCGGAAGAAAATTACGCACAACAAGACACGAAAATCGGGAAGAAATTCCGGCAGACGAGATGAATGATGCGTGCAGAAGCGTGAACCTACGATTCGTCGGATACAAATGTGGAGAGACAAAAAGAGAGAGAATGATCTTCTTCTTTGATGAAGTGAGTGGAGGACTGACTGTCCAGACTCGGCAGTGCCATCTTCTCTCAAGTCCTGGCAATTCCTGATGCTTCCTTTTCGCTCCGTCCTTCGTGAATGCAGCTGAGACAGCCTCTGGCATCAAAAAGGAGAAGGAGGAGAGCCCCGCTTCGCTTCCTACTGTTCAGTGAAGTAGCAGGCAAGATCGATCGATAGATAGGGCTGATGATGATGCTGATCGGACGTCATCAATAATAGAAAAGTTACAAAAAAATGAAAAATTTAAAAACTTACGGTGCTGCCAAAAAATAAAAAAGAAACGAGAATGGATAAGAGAATGACGTCAATCGAATCTTTACCAATATTACGTGCATTTGTTCATGCTGATAACTTTTGTATAGTTGCATTGAGATCATCACCCTCTCTCCAATTCTCTTCCAACTTGTATCTGAACAGTGTCGCAAAAAATAGTCTTGGTGTGCCTACCGTACCCTTAGAAAAGGTCTTCATTTTTTGACATTCTTCCACTTCAATTATATTCAAGGATAGGAACCTGAAGCTGCAACTTGGGATGGAGGAGAATCATTCTAGGCTTGGCAGATGTTGGAGTATCAAATGTTGTAGATTTCCAAAAGAAATCACTTGTCCTTTTCCGTTTCCTTCATTTGCCACTACTTCTTTCATTCTTTCACATCCTATTATAGTCATCTTAGTGAGATCAAATTTGTGACAGCTGAAATTGTTACTGGGTGTACAAATCTAGAGGAATTCTTCACTACTAATGTTGTTAGATTCTAGAAGGATGCCACAGTTGGAAATATTGTCATCAAACGGGGACAATCCCAAACCTCCAATGTGTCAATGCTTTGAAGAATTTTTTACACTAAAGAGTCTTTTCTTTACACACGCTTTAGGTTGTGTAGCTTGCTTAACTTAAGTTCTTTTAAATTTTCAAGCACAAAATGTTTCCCTCTTCAACAAGCCCTTCATCTGGGAATATATCTTCAAAGGAGCTATAGAATACCTCAAGCCTTTGTAGATTCTGAAATCTCTCTAGGAGGAATGTGGAAGGAAAGATGGTCTTTTCATCATGAAAGCATGCTAGTGTTAGTGTTTTGGGTTGGCTAAAGATGTCATTAGGAAAATTTCCATCTTGTATCATCTGAATATTGTTACTGACTCATAAAAGTCTCTCAAAGTTAGGAAAGTCTTGTCAAACAGCCAATACAAACAAGAGAAGTAAATTCAATGAAGTTTTTGGCAATAAATCATGTGTTGTTAAAAGTAAACCTATTTAGATGATTTGCATGGAAGGTGGCCATCTTCTTAAAGTTCATTATATCTCAAGAACCTTGTATTCAAGACTCAAGCTTTTAAAAGTCTCATGTAGAAGTTGGTCTGGTCAAGTGGATAGAGTGAATCTAAATTCAAGATCCTTGCACTCACTAAATTCATCTTTTGTTAGGAATATCTTGCACTCGCTAAATTCATCTTTTGTTAGGAATATCTTATCTTGTCAACAAAAATTTATCATCTTTAGAATCTTATGTAACGGGATGCACTCATGATGTTACTAAAACATATGGGGTCCACAAATTTAGAAGTGTGCTTAAGATATAAGAAATACCTTATGTTGTCCGCAAACATATAGGACAAGGGTTCTAGTTTTCTATAGTATTATAATAGGACAACACGACGACTATGAAGTGCACCGGTGTATTAAAAATACAGTAGAAAATGGTGCACCAAGGAACTAATGTTATTTTTTTTTTTTTTTTTTAATTGAATTGATTTTTTAGAGTTTGTTGAAGATGAAATAGAGAAGAAAAGTTCAATTGTGTGACACGTGTCAATAATGGAGAGGACCTCTTGTCAAATTCTTATTGATGTTGCCAAGGAGTAGCATTAGGTTAGATTATGAATATATTTTGCTGTCAATAGAGTACTGTAAATATTTTTGTAACTCTAGGTAATAGCATATCTTTATGCATATCCACAAATGAAAGTATACGTAAGATATTAGGAATATCTTAATGTTGTTGACAAACTAATAGGTAAGGGAGATCATGTTTTCTATAACATTATAACATGACATGATATACAATGGATATGATATTAGTGACTACTTTAAAGAACAAAGTAGAAACTAAGGGAGAGCAGCTATAATCATACCCTCCCAAATGAAGAGTGTGCTTTTGATTTGAGAGGTCCTGTTGATCATCTCTTTGAGCCCAACTATTCATGGATGCCGCAAAGGATAACATGTTCAGTTTGTCACAGTGAGTCACTCATAATTCCTTTAGTAATGGCCAATTCAAAGTGGGCAAGTTAAGACAGAAGCTCTTGAGTTGTGGCATGTCATGTAACACCAAAGAGGTTAGTTTTGGGAAAAGATCTTGAGTAGTATTGGAGTGAGGAGTGTCATCCCCACTAGTGACTATTTCCTCGATCACACAAGACTCCACTTGAAGTTTTTCAAGTTGGGGTAAACTTGTAGCCACCCAATACGGAAACAAATTTTCAAGGCTCTTATAGTTCCAAACCTCTACTATCCATAAACTATCAAAAGTCAAAGTTTCTTGAGGACCGTCAGTCCATATTTTGTTTAAATTGTCCATGTGGGAGATATCCATTGACCTAAGCTAAAGAAATTGTACTTGCCATATTGAGAAAAAATGACATAATGAATGTGATTGTATTGAGTTATGACCTTAAAGAATGAATTTCCAGACTTCCTTGTTCTCACAAATCATGAGAAGTCAAGATTTTGTTAGTGACATAAATAGGGAAAGGTTGATTGATGCTTTTATACAAATTGACTGATGACTAAGGCAAGGATATTGCATTGCAGCAAGCATGGAGTTATAAATGCATTTATAAATTAATAGTACGTTCAGCATCGACTTTTGAGTGGCTTAATTGACAATTAAGGGTATGTAGATTTTGCAGTAACAAGACAATGTTGACTTTTCTTGATTACTCGGCAAATCATAAGAATAACTTTAAAGTCCAGAAATTAGTCAGAAAAGCCCTATGCACGTGGAACTTGGGCTCGTTCAAATTGTTGCTAAGCAAGTCTCCCGAATTCCGATTTTGTACCTTTCAACTTCATCTTAATCCCCCCCCTCGAGTCCTCATTTTTTTTTTAGTAGCTCTTGCATCACAATCAGAGAGAGAGAGAGAGAGAGAGAGAGAGAGAGAGAGAGAGAGAGAGAGAGAGAGAGAGAGAGAAGGGCTATTTCCAATTGGATGCAAGAGCATCTAAAGCATAAGAAAACCTACAATGCAAAAGTGAGAGAGAGAGAGAAATGATAGCCCTCCTATTTTATGTTGATGCATGAATGGAGCCATTGACTAAATATCAATGACAGCTCACTCAACTGTTTCTCTACGCAATTAAGTGAGGACAAAGGTGAAGAAGAACAGAATTTGAATCCCGCAAAACAATGTTGATGCCATGGAGGAGTGACAAGTTGTATTTTTGTAATGAATAAGCACGAAGACCGGCAAAAAGTTTAGGGAGCTTGCTAGGCAGTTCGATAGAACTATTGAAAAGAGCAACATTTAGATTCATCGATACAAACTGAAAATTTCCGTTATATAAATTTTGTCGGCAAAGATCGGTTATGTTTTAGATTTGTTTGCTTCAAGGTGAACATGCATAACAATTAGAGAAAAAGCAAGAGCATGGTGATGATGAGCCAGTCAACTAAGGATATGAATAGATGAAACTAATGCTTGGCTCAACATTATTTCCTTTATTTACTATGGGAATTGCTACTTATTTATACTAAATTGCGAACAATACTTATGAATCTTCTAATTAATATAGTTCACTAAAGAGAAGAGTCATGAAATTTATATGGTGAACCGGATATAAAAATATAGTAACTTCGATTGTTCACAACCTTCTTCTTTTTATGTATGGAAAATTTTTGTATTGGAATTTTTTTTTTTTTTTTTTTTAATAGGCATGGGCAACATAACGACTTGAATAAATAACATAACGTTATGATCTCAGCAAAAGCAAGTTGGGTCAATTTACTAGTTTTACATTGGACCATTAATAACATCCTTGAAATAATATTTATTCAAATTTGAGGTGGAAAATAAAAATAGAATCTTGCGGTGTACCGAGTGATACACCCTTGGCAAAAAGTAGGTGTGCACTTGCTGATCACATTTTGTTTGTATGGAGAAAATCAAGTGTTTTTTTTTTTTCACTACATCATGACCTCTGAGGAATTGTCCATTGAAAAGCAAGTATTGATATTTTTAATTTGGTTATAATATAAATAATACAATTATGACTTGTCACAAAAAAATATATATACTTTCCACACTTCCTTAAATCTATCAATATTCTTAATTGAAGATTTTGATGAGTTTTTGAAAGTATCTAATAATGTGGGAGAAATCAATTATTATATGATAGCTCATATTTGACACTAAAATGAAATTAGCGCTATCACAATTTGTCACTACCAAAAGATTAAATGACTATTTTCATACTTCCCTAAATTTATTAGTATTGTTGATTGAGTGTACATTATAAATAAATAATTAGTGATAACTCTTACAATTAAAAAGTAAACAAATGTGTAGATACTTGTTATAATTAAACATTATATTTGCATAAAACAATAGAAAGAATTGCGCAAAAGTATTAGAATAAGAAAAAAAGCATTTCCTCAGTCACAGAAAAAAAAAAAAAACCAAACTTTAATGGAATCTGTAATAAAAAAATGATATCGCGCATTTTCAAGTGCCTTGGGTTCGAGCCAAAAAAGAAGTGCCGAAGGAGTTCATCATTTACTGCGTTTAATCTTCACATGAGGAGAACTTCCCGAGACGGAATGGAGGTGTTGACTGGATGATTGATTCCTATTATTTTTAATTTTTTTATGTGGCTACGACATTGACTAAATATTGTTCTTTTTTTGTTTAGATGACTAAATATAAAAATCTCAATCCACCTCACTTTCCTTCTCCATCTACGCTTTCTCCTCCATCTCCAGCCACATTGAGCCCAACCTTTCGCCTCCCTCCACTGTCGCCGCTAGCTATTGCCGACTCCGCGTCCAAGGCGACCATTGCCAGGCGTCCAACCCTCTCCGTCGTCTTTGTGGTTTGCCTGTTCATGACGCCACTCGTCCATGGCTGCGCGTTCAAGCTCCGACCGTCTCGTCCATGGCCACTCTTCCCTGACATCTATTCCTCTGTTTTTTCTTTCACGGTTTGACCTCATAGTCCATGGCCGTCGGGATCTCAAACTAGCCATCAAGGCTCATGGCTATGGACAAGCTGCGGTCGCCAAATCTGTGGAGGAGCCTCCTCGCGAGCCATGGACAATCTAGGCTTACGTCCACGGACAATACTAGATCTGGAGGCATGACTCCATTTTAGATTTGGACGGGCAATGACCATGAGCGGCTGTGACGATGGAGGGGTGGCCCGGCCATGGATGGGGCCGACCACGAGCCGCTTGTAGGCGATGATGGAGGGGACAATGGCAGTCCATAAGCCATCGTTGCTCCCGATAGGACTTCCAGATCTGCAACCATGGTTTAGTGACAACGGCTTGTCCATGGCTGCGAGTGATGGTGATCGACTTCCAGATCTACAACTCCGACATTGTGAACGACCAAATTTCGAGATCTATGGAATGATGAGACAGAAAAAACAGAGGAAGTCGACCGTGCTCATCTTGGACATAGTGGGGTCAACCTAATCAAGGCGCCAGTGACTCCACCATTGGCAACAGCGGAGGAGGGGCAGAGGTCGAGCGACTGTGGACAAAGTAAGAGGAAGAGAGGGTTGAAGATAATTTTTTTTTTTATTTTTTCTTCGCCGGAATCAATGCCCCGACCAAATCGACACGGAAATCACTTCAACATCAGAGATCCACTTCGACCCACCATAAACAACAAGCTGCTCCGGTTCGCATAATCACTCGGAACCCATGGAAGCACGCGCACGAGAGGAGGCAAGCTTCGGGAGAAGCGATTCCGAGCCAGATTCAACCATCGGATCGAGATGACCCAATCAATCGCCCCCGAAAAAAAAAAGGTAAGAGGATGAGGGGAGGGGAGGAAGAAGTGTTATTGTTACTTGACTTTGTAGATTTGGTTCACTTTCTTTTTTCCCCTCGTCACAAAGAGGAGGATCAAGGTGAAACGAAATGGCGAGAGCGAACATTTCTTAGAGGGGAGAAGCTAAATCATCATATAGACTTTGTCTAATTTCTTCCTTTTTCTGTTTTCTTTTTCTTTTTCCTTTGTCTAGTTTGTCACCACAATAGCACTACAACAAACGGAGGCCAAGGCCACTGAGGAAGGAAAGAAAGAGAGAGAGAGGGAGGGAGCAAAGCCACACCAGAAAGAGGAAAGAGAGCTTTCCAGTAATGGGGCGTTATTGAAGGGAGGGGGCAAATATTTTGATCGCTCAATTGATAAGAGGGGTTGGCTTTACCACATGTCGATTTGCACACTTATCAGTTGAACGATCAAAATATTTGCTCCCCCTCCCTTCAATAATGCCCCGTTACTAGAAAGCTCTCTTACCTCTTTCTAGTGTGGCTTTGCTCCCTCCCTCTCTCTCTCTCTTTCCTTCCTCGGTGGCCTTGGCCTCCGTCTGTTGCAGTGCTGTTGCGGTGCGCTCACTAGACAAAAGAAAAAAATAAAAGAAAACAGAAAAAGGAAGAAATTAGACAAAGTCTATTTGATGATTTAGCTTCTCCCCCTCTAAGAAATGTTCGCTCTCAGTCATTTCGTTTCACCTTGATCCTCCTCTTCGTGACGAGGGAAAAAAAGAAGTGAACCAAATCTACCTTCTTCCTCCCCTTCCCACTCATCCTCTTACCTTTGTTTTTTTTTTTTCTGGGTGATTGATTGGGTGGTCTGTCCAATGGTTGAATCGGAAGTTTTGGAATCGCTTCTCTGAAGCTTGCCTCCTCTCTGTGCGTGTGCTTCCATGGGTTTCAAGTGATTACGCGAACCGAAGCTTGTTGGTTATGGTGGGTCGAAGTGGATTTCCCATGTGGAAGGGATTTCGGTGTCGATTTGATCGGGGCGTTGATTCTAGCGAAGAAAAATTAAAAAATCTTCTCTTTAGCCCTCTCTTCCTCATCCTTCATCCATAGTCGCCTGACCTCTGCCCCTCCTTTACTGTCGCCAACGGCGAAGTTACCGGTACCTTGATTAGGCTAATCCTCGCTATGTCCAAGTCGAGCATGGCCGGCTTCCTCTTATTTGTCTGTGTCATTTTTTTTATAGATCTCGAAATTTGGCCGTCCATAGCGACGGAGTTGCAAATCTGGAAGTTGACCACCGTCGCTCGCGGCCATGTACGAGCCGTTGTCGTTGGAGCCATGGTTCCAAATCTGGAAGTCCCGTTGCGAGCAACGACGACTTATGGACTACCATTGTCCCCTCCGTCATCGCTCGCGGTTGGCTCATGGTCGGTCCCATCCATGGCCGAGCCACCCCTCCATCGTCACAACTGCTCGTGGTCGTTACTCATCCGGATCTGGACTAGAGTCGTGCCTCCAGATTTGGTTTCATCAATGTACGCAAGCCTAGCTCATCCATGGCTCACGAGGAGGCTCCTCCACAGATCTGGCGAACGCAGCTTGTACATGGCCACAAGCCTTGACGGCGAGTTTGAGATCCCGACGGCCATGGACTGTGAGGTCAAATGGCGAAAGAAAAAACAGAGGAATTGATGTCAGGGAAGAGTGGCCATGGACGAGACGGCCGGAGCTTGAACGCTACCATGGACGAGCGGCGTCATGAATGGAGACCACAAAGACGACGGAGAGGGTTGGATGCCTGGCAATGATCGACTTGGATGTGGCGGCAACTCCGCCGGTGGTGACGGCGGAGGGAGGCGGAAGGTTAGGTTCAATATGGCTAGAGATGGAGGAGAAAGCGTAGATGGAGGAGGAAAGTGAGGTGGACTGAGATTTTTTATATTTAGTCATCTGAAAAAAAAAAAAAAAGCCCAATATTTAGTCAATGTCCTAGCTACATAAAAAATTAAAAATATTAGGACTCAATCGTCCGGTCAATACTTCCATTCCGTCTCATGAAGTTCTCCTAATGTGAACAGTGAAGGCAACAAAAAAGGACCTCCTCCGGCACTTCTTTTTCTGGGTCGAATCCTAATGCACTTGAAAATGCACGATACCGACCCAAATATGATTTTTTGGCCTTTTCTACTATAGATTCCATGCGAGTTTCAGTTATTGCTTCTCTTTTTGGTGACGGAGGAAATGCTTGTGTTTTTCTTATTCTAATACTTTTGCGTAATTCTTTCTATTGTTGCGTAGAATGTTTAATCATGAGGAATATCTATACATTTATTTACTTTTTTTATTGTAAGAGTTATTGCTAATTATTTATTTACTTCTAATGTCATTTGTATGTATAAGTTGTCATGTAATAATAGGTATCCTCACATTTAGAGGATATTTCAAGAAGTCATCATAACACTGAAGCAAGAATACTAATGAATTTGGGGAAGCATAAAATTATTCATAAGATTTTTTGGTAGTGACAAGTTGTGATAGCATTAATTTTTTTTATGTCAAATATGAGCTCTCCGTAATAATAGGTTTCTCCCACATTGTTAAATAATTTCAAATACTCATCAAAATCCTCAATTAAGAGTATTAATAGATTAAGGGAAGTGTGGAAAGTCATTTTGTTTTTTTTTTTTTTTGGCTATGACAAGTAATAGTTGCATTAATTTTATTGTAACCAAATAAAAAATATCAGTACTTTGCTTCTTGGACAATCCGTCAGAGGTCATAACATAGTAAACAAAAAAATAAAACATAGTTGATTTTCTCACCTCCGTACAAATAAACATCAATGTACATGCTACCTATTCACTTTTGTTAATAATTTTTGGATTTTTCTAAATATACTAGAGATGAAAATGGGAAGTCAATTTCTTTTAATTGATAAGATATATATGTAGAACCAGCTTATACCCATCGTTGGAGCATCATAATCTTGCACCCATCAGCGCGGCATTGAAGCCAAAGTAAGGAAGAGCGAAGGATGATATGTATGTATATCCTGATTGGATTGCATATGAAGCACGTGCATCAAAGCTTCTTTGAACTGTGCTTCAGCTACATTCATTCCTTGAACCAAATAATTTTAAGAAATTCTTACCTTATCTAATGTTGCATTATCGAAAGATCAGTGCAAGCAACTTTGATAATCATCAATGTGAACAAATTTGAAAGTTCGAGAATCCAAGTATTCATCATTGAACTTTCCAAAAATTAAAGGGATAAGGCATTGCTAGCATAAAATGTCAATTGAGGCACTTAAAAGTCGATGCTCAACGTATTATTGATTATAAATGCATTTATAATTTCATGCTCGTTGCAATGCAATATACTTGGCCTTAGTCATTAGTAAGCTTAAATGAAAGCATCAATCAGCCGCTCCCTTTTTTTGGTCACTAACAAGCTCTCGCATTCTCATGATTTGTGAGAGTAAGGGAAGTTTAGAAATTCTTTCTTTGAGGTCATAACTCAATATAATCACATTCATTACGTCATTTTTCTCAATATGCCAGGTACAATGTCCCCAGCTTAGGCAGATGGTTCTCTCCCATATGGACAATTTAAGCAAAATATGGAATGATGGTATACTCCAACAACCTATCAAATTACCTACCCGTATTAAACAACAAATATTAACTCTGAATTATCATATTGAGTGATAATTAGTGTGATACTGTGCACAATCTATGTTTGGCAAGAGAAAATGCAGATTGGTTTTTCCATAAAAGAAATGGCAAGAAAAAAAGGAAAATAAAAGAGAGAATAGGACAGCTGGACAATAAATAGTAGCAATTCCATGGGTGGTTGCCGGCATTGCGAGTCTAATTTCATTACTAGATCACAATATTTAATCAATGTCCTAGCTAAAAAAAAAAATTTAAAAATCGGAATAAATTATCCAATCAACAACACCACTTTGAAGAGAAAATATTAGGTGCATTAAATACACCATGCATTAAATACACCATGTATTAGTGTTGTTGATTGGATAATTTATTCCGATTTTTAAAATTTTTATTTTAGTTAGGACATTGATTAAATATTGTGATCTAGTAAAGAAATTAGACTCGCAATGCCGGCAACCACCCACGGAATCGCTACTATTTATTGTCCAGCTATCCTATTCTCTCTTTTTTTTTTTTCCTTTTTTTTTGCCATTTCTTTTATGGAAAAAGCAATCTACATTTTCTCTTGCCAAACATAGATTGTGCACAGTATCACACTAATTATCACTCAATATGATAATTCAGAGTTAATATTTGTTGTTTAATACGGGTAGGTAATTTGATAGGTTGTTGGAGTATAGCAATTCAAGTGTGATTTACAAACAAAGAAGATGAACAACTTCATGCATATTGGCCTTTTTATTTTTACTTATTCTATCATCAAGACGTAGTCAAGCATTGGTGATTATTAAGATATAAAAAGATAATAAAAAAGTTGATTGTATTGATCATTATTGAAGTTTAGAGCACTCCAATTAAAAGAGCAATTCTCTCTAATTCCTTCAATTTCGTTGATTGGGAAGACGATTATGGTACAACGAGTTGTAATAGTTAAGCAATTTGTGAACTAGGCTTTTCTAATTATGAAGTTTTCTTTTCCCTTCTCTTCATGTTTAATGGAACGATGCCGGTTGCTTCTTTGCAAGAAAATATGAAGTGGGTGATACTTCATTTTTTCTGCCATTTTTAAATGCTATTCTATGTTTACTGTTTTGTTCTTTATAGTTGAAATTGCAAAAAGTAAATGTTTTCATATGGTTATTGTCATAACTTTTTTAAAATCCCTCTATAATCAATTTTGAGGTATTGCACACAATATGATTTTATGAGCTCACAGAAATAACACTTCTAAAAATATATGGAGATGGACAATTAATACTTATATTTGTTGAGGATTAGAAAACTTTTAATCTTTTAAGTAAATATTAATAGATTATGTACAAAGATCCGTATAATTAAATGATTTTAAAACAACACATGATTATCAATGTCTGAATTGTTTTGCATTAATACTTTATGGATGTGATCCTGGATTATTGTGGGAAGGCATATATTCTAGTCATCTTTGTTTAGGTATGAAACACAGAGTCCCGGTCAAATTTGAGCAAAGCATTGATGATTGATATTACAAACAATTATATCTAGCACTTTTGTCTGCATACCATGTATTGTCCAATTATAAACGAACGAATATGTTCAAATGAAATGCCAAAAATGCATTTATTTGAGAGACTAACCCGTGGAGTGAAAAGTGAAGGAGTGCCATTGTAAATCTCCATTGAAGATTGCCAAGTTAGACTTCTCATCTCGGGGCAGTGGGCAATGCTTAGCTTTAACAAAATAGGGCATTCTAGCGTATGATTCTTCCACAAGAGGAAACTAGTGAAATTGGGCAAGCATTCCTAAGTTATCCACCAAAGTTTTGGGAATGTAATCTCCTCCATTGTGCTTCCTTGCCCTTCTTCATCTGCGATCACTCCTTCCATTTGATCACACTCCTTTATTTCCATCTTCCATAGATTGGGAAGGCACCGAGCCATTGATGGAACAAAAGCATGTCTCAAGTTGTTGCATTTATAAAGGCTAAGATAGTGTAGAGATCTTTGTTCCATAGTTGCCTCAACTTTGGTAGATTGACCAAGTACAGATACTGTAGCTGAGGTAGCGCCTGAGTGCAATCCATAGCTTCAAGCCCTTCAAGATCGAATATTTCTTCTAGAGCCTCGCAATCATGCACTTGCAAGCTTGTCATTCTCTCTAAAACAAGCATCAAGCTGGACGGAATAGCATTAATAAATGATGTACATTTATCCACCACTAGTGATTCTAATAGCCAAGTTGACATGATGGGATTAAGTTCATTGTGCCATTTTCCAATCAGCTTTGGCAACTCAAACAACCACATAAACTTAGTCCCAGCAAATGCAGCCTATCAAAAAATGCATCATTAAACATAAAATTCTAGTTAGCAAAAAAAAAAAAACAATTACTTTATTGGTGATAAGAAAAAATCAAATTGCACAGAATTTAGTAACTGAAGCATACCATTTCTTCAAACATATTTTGGATGGTCATGTTCAGGTTTCCCTTCCAAAAATATTGGTACTCTGTTGCTTTATACCTTGCATTCAAACCTACTTGTACTCTCTCCAGCTTTGGCGCCTCCATTGGTCCCTCAAAGAAGAACTTCATGTGAGGACATCTATGCACAATGACATCTTTCAAGAGAGGGAACATCAAAATGTATCCACCTGAGCTGAAACACCTCAATGTAGTCAACCCATCAAGCTCCACATACTTCAATTGATTGAAAGCCACTACATGCCCCTCCTTTCCTCCCTCATTGCTAATGACTTCTATCAATATTTTACATTTACTAATCCTCAATTTTGTGAGTTCCACCAAATTTGTAGCCATTGTTGATGTGAACATATTTGACAGCCCATGACAATGTGACACATCTAGAGTCTTCATATGCTGAAAATAACTTGGAAAGGATTATGCTACTTTTAACTCATGACTTGGGCCTTCTATGGCTTCCACATTAACGTTAAGCTCATCTAGTCCTTCCTTCTCAATGAGTTCCACAATGCCACATTGATTGATCTCCAACTCCTCAAGTTGGATTAGATCTCTGGCTATTGAGGCTAAAAACAAAGAGGTGAGCCTAGTGCATCTTTGAAGGGTAATCAAATGTAGACATTGGAATTTAATATGACGGTAGAGTTCCTTATCCCATACACAGTTTAGCTTTGATAAGTCATTTAACTTCAGCTCTTTTAATGGAGAATGAGCAACAATATTTCCATCTAGAGGATTGAGTCGTTGGAGTTTAAAAACAACTTCAAGCAAAGCACATGCTTTTGCGTCAAAGTTTCCAGGCTCAAGAGCTGTCCTAGAATGAAAGAAGGTACAATGTTCACAAGCTTTTTGCATTCATTCACTAAAAGCAATTTTAGCTTAGAGAAAGAATTCGCGGGAATTTGATCATCCCATATCATCTTGATTTCATCCATGCCCTCGATATATAAATTCTCCAAGTTAGGAAACGCAACTGTGGTACTCACATAATTGGTGATTAAGTTAAATTATGAATTCATGAACTTCCAAGATGTAAATAAAGAAGAATGCCAAGATGTGAATTATGAATTCACGGAATTGGTAATTCAATCTTAAGTCACACAAAAGAAAAAAAAAAGAATGAAATGAAAATAGTAAAAAAAAACAAAAAAATTCTCCATTCTAATGTAGATGACTCCAGAACAGGAAGGCTATTGGAATATATTGGAGACAAAACAAAAAGCGCTAAGTAGGAATTCTGACCAAAATGTGTTAAATATGGGCAAAATGGTAATTTGGATACGCTCATATAACAATCATCTAATGACATTAGTGTTTCATAGATCCCAAACTCAAATAAAATCTCTCCCTTTGTGCCTTTTTGGCTAGCCCAAGAGTGAATTAGCTACTCTACATAGCAATTATTAAATCACTTAGAGAAGGTCATTTAAGTTACAACATGGATGAAATTCTTTAGTGAAATCGCACCATTTCGTAAATTAATTAAGAATGAGGAAGAATTTATTTAAAGAAACAAAAGCAAGTCAAATGGGTAATCACCATTAGAGAAGTCACTGAATTGATGTAGTAAAAGAAGAATGCAGCTAAGGGATCACTTGAGGAAGAATATTAGCCATTAGAAAGAAACTGATGGAGAGATTGAGATTGAAAAGGCAATAGATCAACCATCAAATGGTGCATTACAATAAGAGATATAATTTTACCTAATACCGAATGCCTCAAATCAATATTAGATCACACTAAAGAGATTGCATAGGTAGGCTAAGAGAGAGCGATTAAAAAGGAATCGCTTGGGTCAAATGAACAAATCCTACTCACATCATCACTTGAGGAAGAATATTAGCCATTAGAAAGAAACCGATGGAGAGATTGAGATTGAAAAGGCAATAGATCAACCATCAAATGGTGCATTACAATAAGAGATATAATTTTACCTAATACCGAATGCCTCAAATCAATATTAGATCACACTAAAGCAATTGCATAGTTAGGCTAAGAGAGAGCGATTAAAAAGGAATCGCTTGGGTCAAATGAACAAATCCTACTCACATCATTCCACTCTTCAAACCACTATGTATACTTAATTGAACGAATTTTCCTTTCAAAATTCATTTTCTATTAATGCTGGAAGGTCCATTAGTTATATGTGAACGAAAAATCATATACATAAACAATGCTAAATATCTCATTAAAATAGATTAAAAATATCTAAGAAGGTCAACGTATTAATCCCATGGGAGGGCCCATTTGTGCAGCCCATTTTGGATGCATAAATAACATTTTAGGTGAATGGCCTATATTGCTTTTAGTTTAGTCAAAGTCAACGCATCTGTACATTGCTCTCTTTTATTTTCCACGGAAACATTCTTCTGCTATGCGCTTGCCAATTCAAATGACTCAATTGAAATGGCTGATTTGCATAATGTATTTTATTTCTTTAATAAAAGTTTCACAAGAATGGTCTAGCAGTTCATGTAAAAATTGAAAGGGGTGATATCTAAAGCCCAAGACCCAAGAGGTCTTGCTCAGTTAGGTGTCGGAGAAGGCTTCGATTCCCTTTGTGGGTGCGGTTAAAAGAGTAAAGCTTCCTTCGACTAGGAAAATATATGAGATCTTGTAAGGGCAAATGAAGTCAAGTGAGCATCTTAAAGGCCCTTCATCTCCAGCCTCTTGAACCTTACAGCTCACTTTCCTCTCGATTGCTTTTTCAATTGTCTTCAGTGTACATGCATGCAATGTCTAAGCCATACATGTGAGGTTGTTGAGAGTTTTAAGTTACTTGTGAATATTGGAAAGCTTTTAGAGATCCTATTCAGCAATTGTATTACCCATTCATGCTTTGTGCAGGTACCATAAGAGATGTTCAACCATCTTTATGGAAATTATTTTTAGAGAAATTGAAAGTGAGAAATTGTAAATCATACATGTTGGCAACTCTAAACACTTATGCTTGTACGCCACTCGTCGTCTGTTAAATTTTTTTAACAAACATATATATTATAAATGACTTAGTTTTTATCTTGGCTATACTTGTCTCCAGTATAATTAATAATTTGACTAATGTTAATTACATACCTCTTGATTGAACAGTGTAGTGGTGCGTGATCTGACGCAATCCTAACTTTGACTTTCTCGTACACCTGTCATTATCACCATTTGTACTGTAGGGATGAATATATCAACAAGACAATTTTTAGCAATCCGATTTAAATAAAATCTCTCCCTCTTCAATTTAGTTACTTCCCTAATATAATGAATTAGCTAGTATACGAAGCAATAGTTAAATCACTTGAGACGAGGAAGAATCTATTTAAAGAAACAAGAACCACGCCAAAAGGGTAATTAACGTTGAACTTAGAAGTCACTACATTGATGTAGTAAAGAAAATGCAGCCGAGGATAGCTTGAGAAAGAATATTAGCAATCAGAAAGAAAATGATGGAGAGATTGAGATTAAAAAGCTAAACAATCATCCATCAAAAGGTGCAGTATAGTAGCAGGTGTGATTTTATCTAATACAGAATGGCTTAAATCAATGTTACATCGCTTTAAATCAATTAAAAAGTGAGGCTAAGAAAAACAATTGAAAAGGGAATTGCTTGGGTCAGACGAACAAATCTTACTCACATCATTTCCCACTTGAAAGAACTCAGTATACTTAATCGATTGAATTTTCCTTTTAAAATTCAGTGATCTTTTATCCATGCTGGAGGATCCAATAGTTAGATGCCAACGAAAGATTCTACATGTACTCGAATCAAATAGTTGAAAGTTTTCCTGAATATCTCATTATAGAAAATTAAAATTATTTAAGAAAGTCGATGTATTAATCTTGTGGGAGTGCCCATTTTTAAGCCTCTTTGGCTGCATAAACAACATTTTAGGTGAACGGCCTAAATTGCTTTTAGTTTAGTCAAAGGGAACTTGCTTGTAAATTAGTCTATTTCATTTTCCACTCAAATGTTCTTCCCATATTCACTTTTTTTTTTTTTTTTTTTTTTTGGTCAGATTCCCATATTCACTTTACAAGTCAGATGGTTCAACTGAAATGGATGATTTGTGAAGTGTATTTTATTTCTTTAGCAAGAGTTTCATAAAATTGGTCTTGTGGTTCATGTAAGAACTAAAAGTGTGATTTCCGAAGCCCCGGACCTTAGAGATCTTTGCTCGCCTTAGCAACTGAGAGGGCTTAGATTCCTTATGCTGGTCTTCCTTCGACCAGAAAGGATAGAGAGAGAGAGATATTGTAAGTGCAAATGAAGTCAAGTAAGCATCTCAAAGGTCCTTTGTCTCCAGTCTCTCGAACCTTACTGCTCACTTTCACTGTAGATGTGTGCGATGCGCATCTCAAAGGTCCTTCGTCTCCAGTCTCTCGAACCTTACTGCTCACTTTCACTGTAGATGTGTGCGATGCCTATCCCATACATGTGAGGCTGATGAGAGTTTTGAGTTTTTTGGGAACATTAGAAAGCTTTTAGAGATCCTATTTGGCAGTCATATTACCATTCATGCTTTTTACAAGTATGATAAAAGATGTTCAACCATCTTTATAGAAACTATTTATAGAGAAATTAATAGTAAGAAATTGCAACTCATACATGTTAGCAACTCTGAACACTTATACTTGTACGACACTCATTTTCTATTAAAATATTTTAACCAAAATATACATTATAAGTAACTAAGTTTCTATCTTGGCTATGCTTCTCTCCAGTATATTTAATATTTTGACATAATGTTAATCGTGTACCTCTTGATTGAAGAGTGTAGTGGCGCGTGATCTCGACGCAATCTTGACTTCGACTTTCTCGTGCACCCGTCATTGGTATTTCATTGGATGAAAAGAATATCGCCAATTGCATTGTAGAGATGAATATATTTACAAGACAATCTTCAATGATAAAACCAAAAACCAATCTTACACTTTCCATGAGAGAAGCACGTCAATCGGTTAACATCGAGAATGCCAATTTTTTTTTATTTTTCCATTCCCAATCCTTCTTCCTCCATAATGATCACCTCCGTCTTCTTACAATTCGATATAGTAAGCTTTTTCAATTGTGTGAGAGATTTAACCATGGATGGGAAAAATATAAACCCGATGTTTTCCAAGCCACTGATTTCTTCTCCAATCTTTGAAAGGCAACCTGCAGAATTTGCTCATGGAATTAGTGATTAATTTAAATCTCAAATCCGTAAATATGCACGAGTGCTAGGGGAGAGGGGGATTAATTAAGTTTCACAAAAAAAAAAATAGAATAAAACAAAATAATGGAGTAAAAAAATCTCCATACTAGCATTGTTTCTAATTTCAGGTCTTTCCCTCGCTAAAATACTTGCAATGCTAAGCTTAATTTAATGAGTGAGCTAGTTTTATTCCGTCCGAAGAATTTCCCCGTCAGAAATGTATTAGTGAGTGGAGCATTACTTATATCTCTCTATATAATAAAGCAAACCCAATAATACTTTTAACCTCAAATTTTGGCCCAAAAAAGTTTTACTGATATCCATGGCCGGCATCCAGAGAACTATGGCGAAAGTTAAAAGCTCCAAAGACCGACGATTAAGAAAAAGCAAAGACGTAAAGACTCACACACATTGCCTTATGGGACCCACAAAATATATGTCCAGGACCCTATACTGACCGACGGGAAAATTAACGCATTGCAGGAGTCTTGAGCCCCACCATCAACTTTAGTACTAATTGCCACTATAAAAGTGCAATCTTTTATGGTCAACGAAATAGCCGCCTCAACTTTTCCTGGACAAAATCGTTGTGCGCTTTTCTTAACCAGGCAATCGTTTGTCCTTAGTTTAATGTTAGTAAATCATTATTAATAACCAATTTAATAGGATATCAAACATAAGTATGTGGATTTTTGTTCGTGATGCCAAAAGTGCATTCAATTATATCTATACATAACTATAAAGGCCAAATGCAAAAACACTTAGTTGAAAGGACTTGATATTTAGATTTGTAGATCGCCATGGAGAGAAACGGCGCAATGACCACATATGATTCTGCGAGACTGGGCAACCATCGGTTTTTCTTAATTTGGATGGTGAAAATTGGCTAAGAAAAACTACATAAAATGTTACAATCTAAATCGGACGGACTCAACAACAGAAAAACTCATATTCCAGCACAAATTTCTTGAAGATTATAATGTGGAGCACTTGAAGCTTCAGAAACTAAACTAACACATACTAAGTAGCTGAATTGAAATACAAGACACGTCAAAACATTTGAAGTAAGTCTTTGTAAAATTATTTGCACTTTAAGATAGTGAATTTTCCATTATGGCATCAAGTTCCATTTTTGGATATTGTTACTTTGGCCTTATTCACATGACCCAATCTCCCCCATAGGAGTATCTAAGGGTGATCACAAAATAAGATGATCATTTAAGGTGAATCTGTTAGAGACTTGTTACAGACTTGGCCTTACTCATGAACCACATGGTGAGACATTCTCTAGTTGATGGAGGATATGGAGCTATACAAAAGTAATTTCTTTCATCATAGGGGATTTCAAATTCTGCTGTATGGAGTAAAGAAATGGTAAAGATCACTTTGGAACTCCAAGAGCAAGAATTCCGAATTTGCAATGAATGACTTTGTTGTGACATAATGAAAACCATACAATTGCCAAGGCCTACTTTTACTATAAAAAAAAAAAAAAAAAACTGTGCACAAAATTATGTACTCATACAATTATGGGGACTATGCAATGATTAAGTGCCTATTTAAACACGATATACAAAAGGCATGCATCAATTATATTAGCATAGCTGCTTTTATTTGAAAATTCAGTCCTCCTTCCCATTCTTCGTATTGGTTTCTAAGAGAGTCACCTATATTATACATTTTGTGGATGATAACATATTTTGATAACTAAATTTAATGGAACACATTTCAAAAGATTATAAATTACTTTAATTATGGAATTACTTCAATGCCAACATTCCCTTCAATTTGTCTTGACGAAACCCCATTAATATAAATATACTTGCAACCAGTAAATTGAGATAACTCAGAACCGATCACAAACTAAATTTGCAAGGGTTTCATACAATTAGTTTGACAACATATTTCTTTTGGATTGAGAAGTCCTTCCATTATCAAGGACTACAAGGATGGGATTGAAATGTGATGGACAAACCCATCAACATAGCATTTACAATTACAAAGGACCTTCAAGAAATTATGTGATATAGCGGGTATTATAAATGGTTGCCGAAGAAATTTATAGGCAAGATAATGTACATCCTTTAGAATAATTTCGCACATATGAAAATCTATGACAAATAAAAGATAATTTATGACCTTAAAAGACAACTAATGTACTTTACCTTTTATTTATGATATAACAAGGGCTGCTATTACGAATGGATTCTGTTTGCATTTTTCTAGCAATATCAGGAATTGCAATCATCAAGAATTCGCACTCATTTTGGTTACTAATGACAATCAATTTATGCATGAAATATTTGTCTAATTGCCAAATTATATCAATTAGATGGAGATATATACAGCATATATCCCATTAGTCTCGGGCGAGATTGTGCGTTATATATATATATATATCTCATCTAGTAACGAGCCCAACTCAAAAAATTAAACCTTGGGCAAACAATGATATATGAATATGACTTATGGACATAGGGATTTGATAGCTGAACGTGACGTCATTCTCATCCATTTAGGTAGAGAGGACCTTTCACACTCTGCTATTACCTGCTTCCTTGATAAAATCCAATAAAATAGGCATTTTATTGTCTTTTTCTTCTTGGATGTCTCCAATTTCTCCAAATTTATTAGGCATATAGGGACTAATTTACCCGCAAAACAACATAAAATTAGACACGTCAGAAATTGGGATATTGGAATAACTAAGTAGTCACTAGTCATGGCTACCGGTTGAGATCACAACTATCTTTGAAAAATAGTGAATTACTTGGGATTATTTGGACTTCTTTTTACTTATCATTTGTAAATTACCTCGAGTATTCCTTTCAAGTCGGACGTGTATGTAGCCTATCGTAATTATTCATCCTTGTCATCATAATTTCCTTAACCAACATGTCTCAAAAGGTGAAGAGACCTATGGTCCCCATGACAATGAAAAGCTCTATTTACATTTTTTTGCAAGTTTAACTTTTTTGTGTTTTGTTCATTAGTCTATTGTTATCCGGGACAAGCTGATCTTAGACTACTCCTTTGTAGGCTGCCAGCGCTTTATAATGTCTGAGGAGATTTATTACAGTTTGAAGAAACATTTGATTATAAGCCCATGGATCTTTGCATCTTTAGGTTTTACACAAAAATAATAAAAAAAAAGTTACTAAGGCAACATTAATTCTTTAACGAAGATTTAGAATCCTAAAAAGTTAAAAGCCGTAAACACTACGACAAAAAAAAAAAAAAAAAAGCAAAGCCACAAAGGCTCTATGCAAAATTTCCCTATCTAGTTCCACTATTTTTTTAAAGCAAGCTCTCTCCATGGAAGCTCAAAGCATGGGTTGAAGAAAAGTCACTCTGACATCACAACCTTGTGGGACCCACCACTTACATCTCCTAACAGGGAAACTAACGTATGGCATGAGCCTTGGGCCCGCGCCACTGTGAAAGAGCAACCTTATCTAGTCAAATAAAACCCTCTACCTGCAACGTTTTCCCTCAATTTAACATACAGCTGGGAGCTTTCCTTGATTGGGGCATTGTTTATCCTTGGTTTACTAATTTTCTTTCATGTTAGTAAATTTCTATCTGTAGAAGTGTAGATAGGACCATAAAATATATCTACAGCGGCATAACATCATTTTCATTGATAAAAATAAATAACAAAGGATTTTTCACCTATAATTGCTTATGTTTTTTAGTTTGCATGATTTTTCATCTTCTTCAAACTAGGAGTAGATATTATGCCAAAAGGATCTCCTATAAAATCTTATCACTAAAGCTAGCTAAAGTGTTAACTACATTTCCACCTACTAGTCTAGAATTCAATAGATTACAAATAATCGCCCTCAATTTCAATTGAATGACATTAATTGTTGCTGTGACAATCTAATTTATCAACTTTGTAACTGTTCCCCTTTTTTAACTTGAAAAGTTGTCATCTTCTTTAAACTTGGTGTAAAGGATGCAAAAATGATCTAATACACAAGATTACGATGTTAAAAAAAAAAAAAAAAAAAAGGCAAGGTCACAAAAGCTTTTGGCAAAATTTCCTTGATCTGGCTCCATTATCTTTGAAAGCGAGCTTTGTTCATGGAAGCTCAAAACATGGGAAAAAGATAAGTTGTACACAAGCACACTAGCTCTTTTGATATAAAGTTACCTACTGCCCATTGAAGAATGCAATTTGAGTGCCAACCTGGTCGTCTAATGTACTACTTCCAACAGCAAAAAGTTCTTGGTATTTGGCAAGTTATGAAACTTCAAAACATGCAAATTATGCAACTCTACTTTGCCACAATCATTAGTTTCTATAATCCCGCGCATTACTTTGCAACCGGCAACTTCAATCTTTTCTATCTTTGAAAGTTCTCTCACCACTGAAAGAGGAAATAGAACTTCCATCGTGTTGCAACTTTCAACTCGTAGTACTTTTAATGCACTAAAGGACTTCGAGGTGATATTGTTTTTGGATATCTTCTCCAAGTTGATGAGATTCTCAAGAATTAATGACTCCAACATCTTGAACTTTGTGTGGGATGGCAATTGGAGGATGTAATGGACGGAGGGACTATTCTTGACCTGTAAATGCTTTAATTCTAGAAAATGCTTAGTGGGTATCAAAGCTAAAGATGAGTTTGCAAGAAGATGGGGGAGTAACAATTTAACAGAAAAAATTCGGTAATGCCAATATAGAATGTAATTTTGATTCCTATACTATTAAATTTGACTAATCTTAAGGAGGGGAGGGGCTTTTTCTTTTTATCCTTATTATTATTTTTGGTTTTGTGGAAAATATTTACAAGGAATGTGTTAATCAATGCATAATACACTTGTTGAACAACAATTTTACAACAGCACTGAGTTTTCCATGGCACTAACTTTAGTGTTATCACATATGTTGTCTACACCTGAATTTTTATCAACAATTCAAGCGTCCGTCCTTGTAAAATTACAAAAATGGAAAATAGCAAAAACAACAAAAAGCAGTTAAAAAGAATGGATAAAAAAATAAACGATAAACTAATTAAAAAATAAGAACTCTTAGAAAATGATGGGTGTTAAAAAAGGGGGCCTCTTCTGGTTCGTGGCCCAACTCACTTAGCTCTCCCTAGTTGAAATTTCATCGTAAGTGCATCAAGCTTGGTTGGCTGCGTTCCTCGGCCCACCCTATTTGCTAATAAGGCCACAACCCATTCCTAGCCGAAGATCACTTAAAATCAGAATCCCATCATTTCCGATGCCATTAGTTGTCCTACGCCATTAATCGGAAATGACAATGGGTCAATTTTCCAATGATAGGAAATTTAAATAGAAATCTCAAGCCAATAGATATGTGAAAATCAAATATATTTCTTTGGAATTGAAATTACGAGAAAGAAAAAGTGAAATTTTCCTTTCACAAGTGATATTAAAGCACTGTTCATTCAAGCTAGAACAAATCACAAAAAGCATACTCTTATAATTTATGAAAGCGAATTTTAAGCTGCAAATTCATTATACGAGCAATCAAAAGTGCCTTCCTAACAATAAAGGGGACAAGAACATCCGACATAATCACCACCAAGGACATGTAGGAGGGACAGGGTGATGGAAGCTCGGCGATGACCGATAGGGGACAAGCAAAGAGAGATCGATGCATTCTCGATTTTGAGTTGTGATTGATTATTGATGAAGTTGAGAAAAAAAGGAGGAAAACCACTAAAAATCCTAAAATATGCCCACTGCGACACATCCATCTTAACTTTTTTTTTTATGCCACCAAAGATTCCAAACTATATTTATATGATACATTTATCCTCTGTCAATGGGTATCCTTAAAAAAAAAATACTACCTAAATGAACAACGAAATGTAAATGGTGTTGACATCAATGAAATAAGAACAACTTCGACCAAAAAAATAAAAATATAGAATTCATAAGACAAAATCTTGACATAAGATAAATATATCATATTTGTACAAATTAAGGATTTTTGACATCATAAGAACTAGAGTAAATATGCCATATACATCATTTTGAGCTTTTGCGTAACAAAAACAAAAATAAATGCGACAAAAATAAATATAATTTGGAGTTTTTTGCCGACTTTTTCGGAAACGACGGTGGGTTCATTTTTCCTTTTTATTTTCTTTTTATTTTCAAATTCAATTCCTTCTTCATCCAAAGAACAACCACCAGCTTCACTCGTTTGCCCCGTTTTCCCACACAAAATCTGAAACATCTCCATCCACCCCCTCCCTTCGCTTCGCGCCTTTTTTTTTTTATATTTATTCTCCGTCGTTTTTTCTTCGTATTCACCGCTGCCAATCTTCACACTCGGCATATCGTCTCGGATGATGACGACTCAGATCGGCCTCGGCTGCTTCGGTTGAAGGAGCGACGTTGGACCGGTGGAGGTGCCGAGAGCGAAACCCAAAGAATCTCATCCTTCGAATCGGCGGATCGTATCCAGATGATGATGATGATGATGATGATCCATCCAACCTCAGCCTTGGCAATCGGATAAAAGGCTCTTGTAAACAGTGAACACCACCCAGCGTCCCCCTTTCCGCGCGGCATAGATGGGCGAAATAATGGAATTCCGAAAGGCGGCAATGAAGTGGGAGCGAGCAGAACGAAGCAAAGAGTCGACAGGACGTATTCTGGAGTGAATTGGAATTTGACTCGGAAGTTCAATCAGACATGAAATGGTCCTGTTGATGGTTCAATGGCCAAACATTGGCAAGGACAGGAAAGCGAGGACTTGAATCAGAGTGGCCGCAACTCGAATGTGCAATCTAATGGTGAGGTTTACTATGGGGATGATCTGAATTGCTGGAGATGAATCGGGGAATCCAAAGCTAGAGAGAGATGAGAAAAAAAAATTGGTTGGAGAAAAATCCGTCGAGTTTGCAAGGAAGGTGTTTGATGGAATGACGAAGTTGGACTCTGTTTCCAAGGATACTCGTTCGAGAGAGAGAGAGAGAGAGAGAGAGAGAGAGAGAGAGAGAATTAGTGAGCTTTATCTGGCAATGGGGATGTCACGCCCCGAACCCCGAGCTCGCGCACATCCCACTGCGGTCGATCAAATATGCGACATCTCGGGAGACGTCGCCAACCCATTCATTTCTTTACGCATGTGGAAGCGAAACAAATCCCCGACAACATTTAAGTTGGAATAGAAAAGGTGCAATCAATCACAATAGCAAACACTCATTTACAAACACATATGTTTAAATACAATCTTGGACTGTCTACAAAATAGACCAACTCGACAAAAGGGGAACTATCCTGAAACCAATAAGTCGGACACGCTCTCCAATCCTTATGGCTTCACCTCTGCAACTCCTCAAGGCCAACCAAAGCTATCTAGCCGCTCTGTCCACTGGGGACCTGAAATTATAATCCCCAAACCGGGATGAGACGACATCTCAGCAAGTTCAATCTCCTAAACCCCATTAGAAAGAAAATATGCCCAAGGGTGGCCTAGCCACATCACACAGAGAACTTACCTCGCCTCAATTCCTTCCTGCAGGTTAGCACAATTTGTATAATTCAACCACGTGCAATTATGATAACCAAACAACTACGGTACAATCACGTCATCAGAACAATTCAACCACTTGGATCGTCTCAGCGATCAATCAACTCGACCAATTACATGTCATTCTAGCAAATCAATCGTTGCTCTCAATCATGGCCCCACTCAGCAAAATTAGAATTAGTGGCATCACGGCCCCACTCAAGACAACCTTTAAAAGGTGGTAGATCCCGGCCCGATGGGCACGACCTCTAATAGAGGGTAATTCACGGCCCGATTGGGCGCGACCTTTATCAGGTGGCAATTCACGGCCCCACTGGGCGCGACCTTTATCAGGTGGCAATTCACGGCCCCACTGGGCGCGACCTTTATCAGGTGGCAATTCATGGCCCCACTAGGCACGACCTTTATCAGGTGGCGAATCACGGCCCCACTGGGCACGACCTCTAATAGGTGGTTAATCACGGCCAATCTCCCATCAATTTCGACACTTGGGATTTTATAAAGAATCCTTATTTATCGCAATCACACTCAATTTGCCATAACCAATCATCAATTTTAAATTCTAAATACACAGCAGCAATCGGCACGAAATTTCGAGCAACCGGGGTCAAAAATAATTTTTCCGTTTTTTTTAAAAAATAATAATATTTTAATAATTTCGGATTATAATATAATATGATAATTTCCAGAATTTCTAAGCAATTAAATAATTCAAAATTAAAATCCTATTATGTCCCATCAAGGTTTATTATTAAATAAACTCTCTTAGCCTTTAATTAAACATGCTTTAAATTAAACAAACATCTTAATCTAATTCACAATTAAATAAACTAAACTAATCAACCAAGCACACCCAAGCTTACTTAACTTAGGCTAAGTACACTTAAGGCATCATTAACCGTCTAATTAAGGTTTAGTGAGCTAAACTCACCCGATTAGCGAGCCGAGCGAATCAAAACGATGAGGACAACGCGAGGATCGACTTTCCTCAAGGCGGGCCGAGCATCCGGGCTCGGGAAGACAGCCAAAACGGGCCAAACACGGGCTGCCATACCCATTTTCTGCAGCTGCTGTTCACGGGCGGAGGAGGGCCAAATGGCGGCTGGTTCGGGTCGGAATGGGCAGAGGAACGACGGAGGAAGGAGGCGGTAGCTCGGACGGGCGAGGCGGCGGCGGCCGGGCGAGGCCTCACGGTGGCCGGGACGAGCTCCGCAGCTCCCGGAACTCACGGACGAGGTAGACGCAGCTGGGCATCGGCCAAGCACGGGGGAGCGTGGGCAGTGGCGGAGTGTGAGACGGCGAGCGGCGACGAGCGACGCGAGGCGAGGACAGCGTGCGGCGAGCGACGGCTCCCGGCAACGTCGGCTGCTGCTTCTGCTCGGCGTCCTACCAGATCTGGGATCTCGAGCAGCAGACGGAGGGGCTGAGCGGAGGGAGAGACGGTCGCGGGGCTGGCGGGCGCGGGACGACGCGGCGGCAACAGCAGCTCGGCACGACGACGACGATGGACGGCGGGGGCAGCGGCGCACGGCTGGCTGGTCGACGGGCGAGCTCCCCTTCGCCGGTTCTCTCCCCCTCTCCTCTCTCTCCTTCCCAAGGTTGAAGATGATGGTGATGGCCTCCTTTTTGGAGATTAAATCCCCACCCTCCACTTGTCAAGCCCTCAATCCTTGGCTTCAATCAGCATGACATCACCCGCATGATGTCATCTTCCACTATCTCCTCTCCCACAACATTTTTCAATAGGTGCAATATCATTTCCGCAGGGTCCAAATCCTTATACATCCAATTTCTTCAATTTTTCTTTCAATTGAACCAAATTGAAATCCATAAAATTAATCAAATATCAACACATTTCAATTTACGTAATTACTTGACCATAGAACCAACTTGAGTCCCAAAAGTACGACCAAAAGCGGGCCTACTAATTTCTCGAGCCAAATTAACCATTATCTGATTATTTTGCTGAAAAACTCGGCTTGCATGAAAAATCTTCCAAAGATTAGTCAATATTCCTAAAATGATTTGTGACACACTTAGACTCCCAATTTCTGAATTCGATCTCAATTCCACAGTTAATTTCACTTTGGCACGATACTAGCGCGGCCTAACCTACCGGGTAATCTTTAGAAATTTTCCTGCATTTGACCTGTAGTTGATCATCTTAAGCCACAATGTACATCTTTGAAACATTGGTGACTTTCGATTGTCGGGGTAATCTCAAGGTTTCAAATACGAACACGGGGTACCCAATCGATAGAAAAGTCGGTCAAAGTGCCGATCGACAAGAATTGTGCGATCTGGTGGAATCACTCACACCTGATCACATGCCTCTGTCAAGTCGACCTATCTCCGATCTCTAATCGATTTTTAATTGTGCCGTAATGACCCTTGCAGATTAGCTCGGTCGAAAGATCGCTTCCTGATCCAATTCTCGAGTCTAATGCATTAGAATTTCTTAACGGCTTCACCCGATAGACTAGTTTTCACATGAGTGGCCGACTTAAGGAAATGAACTATATGCGTGCCAACGAAATGCCCGTCTCAATTTATTGAAAATAGAATTGGAAAATTGGGATGTCACAAGTGAGAGCAAGTTCGAGTTCAAGAGGGCATGATGTTGTCGATTCTAATATGAAAAGCCACCGCTAGAGGCTTGGAAGCTGTGTTGTCGAGAGAAAGGTGTGGAAGAGTTGTGCCACGAAATGCCATTACGTAGTAATGCTACCGCAGCAAATAGATGATTGTGAGAGAGGCTATGAATGCTGTGTTTGATGAGGTAATGTCTGCAGATCCTAGAGTCTTTCAATGTGTCTAAAGGTTCTTTTCTTTGGCAGAAGTATGGACCTGAGAGGGTTGTTGATTGTTATCACAGAGGCTGGCTTCTCTTGAGTTAAAGTCGACATTGCTTTCTATGGTCTCAGGCCTGTCGTGGATTTTATGACCTTCAATTTCGCTATGCAGGCGATTGAACACATTATAAATTCTGCTGTAAAGATGAACTGCATGTCAACTGGTGATATATCAGTCTCTATAGTTTCAAGAGGAGCTGCAGCAAGAGTCGATGCCCGACTCTCCCAAGCTCTACGAAGATGTCGCAATCCCAACTGGAGGAAGCTTTGCCGGATCCAGCCTCATGAGATTACTCATCACCCTTAGGGTCTATGGAACGTGAGAATTGTCCATGCCATGTGACATGAGAGTCGCTCATGAGCGGTGTGACATCTCTGGTATGTCCCTCCAACCGAAGTTCTTCCTCTTCCTCTACTTTTTCCAGATTTGCAGTCACCAATTTCTTAATGGTGTGTGTTAATTGCATTATTTGAAGGCCTTCTCGTCAAGGAGTGGATAGGTTACGTGGTTGCAAATCTAATTGACGTTTACTCAAGTCTCCTTTTCAGTTGAGAATATGACGGTACCATCATGACCCCTATGCTCAGTATAATAATGTAGGCCATTGTTATTACACTGATCAACTCAGCTTGTAATGTTTGGTATTAGCCTCAGGAGGCTTCATGTCTCCATCCTTTTCCTGCCTTCTTTTGTTTGACAGCGTAAGCAATCATTTGCAAATTCTGGACATGCTTGTCTTGTTCCAAAGTAGTAATTGCTTTTGCTATTCAATGACACTATTTGCCCTCATAAACTTTGATCGGTGACCTATTGTTGAACCGCTATTCTTTAAATTAGTCCATGATTCAGTCATATCAAATTCGATTTATTAATTACGTGCGCTGGTGTTCTAGGGATTGAATGAATTTTTATTTGGGTCTGCTTTGCTTCATGGTTATTAGTATTAATACTATGTGTTGCTTCATTATGTAATAATGTAGTGTATGAAAGTGGCGAACTCCTCAAGTTCACTCCTAGGCAGCATTGTCATTGATGATAGGCCATTTGGGGCATTTGTTTCTCTTGTATACATGTATCTAGTGACATCAGATTAACATAAAAGCTCTCTGGAAATACAAATCATGGAGATTCAAGGAAGTATCTTTGTGGATTTTTGAGCTGCTTCTGATGTGAAATTGAGGTCTCAAAATTTGACATTTGTTGATTTACTTTCGACCGAGGCTAGATTCAATGCATTTATCATTTTTTTCCTACTACTTTTACACAGTGATAATGTTGCTGCAGGATTCGCCATTAGGGTTGCTGCAAAACCAGAGTATCAAATCAGATCAGTTGTACGAGAATTGTTTTGTAGCTCATTTCAGTGGCTTCACACGCAAACCATAGTGGTTCCTGATCTTATGACTAGGCTTGGATTATTTTATCCAATTTGATGCAGAATCTGTAACTCTTGAATTATTCTGCCACCCACCAAGGAATGTATCCATTGTGGAAATGAAATATCATAGGATTTTCACTTTTTAGCTTTAACCAGCTTGTGTTTCATTGTCTTGATCTGGGCTTCTAGCGAAATGAAATCTAGTAGGATTTTAACTTTTAAGCTTTAACCAACTTGTGTTTCATTGTCTTGATCTAGGCTTCTAGCTACACATTTTCATCATCATTTCTCGATATGTAAATTGTGTATATTTAGAAATGTTAAGTGATGCAATTACTTTTGGAGCTAGCTTTAGAACGAATCATGTGATACTTTAGCCTTTCAAATTCCTGGTTAAGCTCTTTCCGGTTCGACTTGGTGACCATTGAGTTATCTTCCACATTGACTGGTTTTAATATATATATCCTCAAGTGCTAAGTTCCACAACAACTGTAGCGAAAAATAACAATCAAAGGACTCCACTTAAACAAGCTTTCGCTACACATTTCTCTCTTGTCCTTATGCCCCATTTTTGGCCCATTCTTTGTGGTAGTAAGTAATCGATGATTAAGTATGTAGTTTCATTCATTTGTTAACTAGTTAACGGAGCATCCGTTGTTTTAGCGGATTTTGATTGAACTTCTCTGTTCGTGGCTTTTCAAGTGTAGGATGGAAATAGATTGTTTGTGTGCTTTAGTAATGTATATCCTTTAAATTTGATACCTTGTCTTTTTTGGTTCTAATGGAATAGTATGGCAGTTTCACTTTCCCTGTATTGGCTTCCCCTCAACAGTATCCATAGTTGTTGTATTTGGTGGGAATGTAGTTACCATTTTCATGATTGCCATGCTAGGCATTACAAATAGGAACAGACCAAAAACTTGTGGGGTATGTTTTGGTTCTCCATGAGTCTTTTCAACCAAGAGGTTGTATCATATAACATTGTTTATGTATATGCTGTTGTGGGTTTGATTGCTGATGTAGTCATATCAGAATCATGACAAATAGGGAGGTTCACCGATCCACCAAACATTTTAAGTGTTTGCATTAGGCATATAGCTCATGTGCCTATATGGGTTCTTTACCTTCCTAACATGGCATTGTGGAAGTTATTAATGTCTGTTGACCAACTTGATAGGAACCAAATCACAGGCGAGGCATGTTCTACTCAACTAAGCTAATCATTCAGCTTTGTTGTCAATCTGAGGCATGTTCGGGAAAGCAGTTCTCTATGTGCTTCCAATCCTCTGAGCAAAGTCTCACATTTCTTGATATAGCTTTCCTGCTGAATGCTACATATTACGGAGGCTTGATTATGTTTCCTTCATGGCTTTTCAGATTATCTCGGTTTGCAATCTAGGTGAGTTGCTTAGCTATGTCGGTTTTACCTCATTCAATAATGCTGCATTTCCTAGATATGTCTTCTGTAGTTCTCTTCCTTCTGCTTTGTAGGCGTAATGATACTGGCCTTGAAGTGCCATTGTGGTTTCTTCTATATTTTAAGGATGTCTCTTTCATGTGTAGTTTTTTGATTGCTTCTTGAGGAAGTACTGAGAATACTAACAATGTAGGTATGATGAGGATTATACAAATATCACCAGCAAGAGTGACCACCCCAAGGGCTATGATTTTCTTCATGCTCAAAATTCTATTCTTGCTCAGTTTCAAATACTCTTAAATTAGAAACTGATATAAATAGGAAGAAAAGCAAAGAACGGGGTGGGATTCCACAAGGAGAATGATACATTGGGTGGGAGCTAACGAAATAAAGGAGGGTGCATCACTTTTGTTCATGCAAAGAAAAAACGCACCAATAGTAGCAGCCACCCACGCATACAAGAACCATGGAAAGAGAGAATGAAGTACTGTAAGTTTTTTAAGCTGCTTCTGATGCAAGATTGAGGTCTTGGAATTTGACATTTGTCGATTCACTTTTGATCGATGCTAAATTCAATGCATTTATCATTTTTTTTTCCTTCTCTTCTTTTAAGTGGTGATGACGTTGCCACATGATTTGACATTAGGGTTGCTGCGAAACTGAAGTATCAAATCGATCGGTTGAATAAGATTCGTTTTGTAGCTCATTCCAGTGGCTTCACACGCGAGCCATAGTGATTCTTAATCTTATGTATAGGGCTGGATTATATTATTCAATTTGATGCGGAATTTGTAACTCTTGAACTATTATGCTACCCACCAAGGAACGTATCGTATCCATAGTCGAAATGAAATCTCTTAGGATTTTCACTTTCTAGCTTTTAACCAGCTCGTGTCTCATTGTATTGATCTGTCCTTCTAGCTACATATTTTCTCATCATTTCTTGATATGTAAATTTTGTATATTTAGAAATTTAAGTGATGCAATCACTTTTGAGCTAGCTTTAGGGCCAATCATGTGATGCTTTTGCCTTTCAAATTTATAGTTAAGCCCTTTCTAGTTCGACTTGGCGATCATTGAGTTGGCTCCCACACTTACTAGCCTTAATATATATCCAAAAGTGCTCAGTTTCACTATAGAGAAAAATAATGACCAAGTTCACACTTCTCTTCATCCCTGTGCCCCATTTTTGGTCCAATCTTTGTGGAAGGTAATAATTTGATTAGTAATGTTCATGTAGTTTCATTCGTTATTTAACTAGTTAATGGAGCATCTATTGTATTAGTAGATTTTGATTGAACATCTCTGTTTGCGGCTTTTCAAGTGTAGGATTGAAATAGATTGTCGGAGTTTGTTATATATCCTTCAGAATTCAGTACCTTGTCTTTTCTGGTTCAAATGGAATAGTATGGTAGTTCCACTTTTCTTGGATTGGCTTCTTCTTAACGGTGTCCTTAGTTTTGGCATTTGGTGGGAATGTAGTCACGAGTTCATGATTGCCATGCTAGGCATTACAAACAGGAACAAATCGAGAACTTGGAGGGTATGTTTTGGTTCTCCATGAATCACTTCAACCAAGAGGTTGTATCATATAATGCTAGTTACTAATATATTGATCTGTGCTCAACGATGTAGTCATATTAGAATTATGACAAATAGGGAGGTTCACCAATCTGCTAAACTTTTAAGTGTGTGCATTGGAGATCTAACTCATGTACATGCACGAGTTCTTTATCCTCCTAACATTGCATTGTGGAAGTTATAAATGTGTTTTGATCACTTTTGATCAGAAGGAATTGTAGAAGCATGTTCTACTAAGAAAAGCTGATCATTTAGCTTTGCTGGCCATCCAATGCATGTTTGAAAAGCAGTCTTTATGTGCTTCCAATGCTTGGAGCAAAGTCTCTCATTTCTATATATTGCTTTCCTGCTTAAAGCTTCATATTATGGAGGCTTGGTTATAGATCATTCATGACTTGTCAGATGTTCTAGGCTTGTAGTCTAGGTGAGCTTCTTAGCTATGTTGGTTTTACCTCATTGAATATTGCAACATTTCCTAGATATGCCTTTTATAGTTCTCTTCCTTCTGCTTTGTTGTATATTTTAAGTATGTCTCTTTTATATGCAGTTTTTTGACTGCTCCAAGAGGAAGTACTGAGTGTACTAACAATGTAGGTATGAAGTGGATTAGGCAAATATCATCAAAAAGAGTGACCACCCCAAGGGCTATCACTTCTTTGTGCTCTAAGGTCTGTTCTTTGTTAGTTTCAAATACTCTCAATAGAGAAACTGATATAAATAGGAAGAAAAGCAAAGAAGGGGGTGGGAGTGCGGAGGGAGAAGGATACTTCGGGTGGGATCTAATCGAAGTAAATGTGTATAACTTCTGTCTATGCAAAGATAAAGGCACCAAAACTAGCAGCCATCCACACATACGAGAACCAAATAAAGAGAGATTGAAGTACTAGCACATACAGTCCGCATGTTGCAACAAAATTAACATTTACTAAAATGATAGGTATGAATAGTAGATACCCACCAACAAAGCGCTTAATTTGATACAATGCAAGAAGTGAAGTGACACTAAAAATTGAAGACCGCGGCTGTATCAACATGGTAGATGTATCAACACGGTAGAAGACAGCATTTTGATCCAGCCAAATAGGAAGAGAAAACAAAAAGAGTTCGTCCTGGGCAGTTCAAGTAACATTTAAAGAGACATTGATCAGAAACAAGGAAACAAACATAATCACAGAAAACAATAAATAAAAAAAAATGAAGGATTTTAAAATGATATAGAAAGAAAAAGAATGCTAGCGAATCTCCATTCATGTTCTACTTTAGCTTGATAGATGTCAAATGAGAACATGCTATGACACCTTCTTTGAGGAGCCACCGCATCCTGTATCTTGTTTCTTGTAAAAAGGTAGCAGTTGGAGCACCTATAAGAATATCATGATGGCATTTCAAGGAATTGTATGTATCACTAGCTCTTTCCTCTTACGCACCACAATAAGTTGTGCGGTAAACACTACACGACCATGTCAAAGATAATCTATAGCGGGCAATAGTATTTCCCGCACCACAATAAGTTGTGCGGTAAACACTACACGACCATGTCGAAGATAATCTATAGTGGGCAATAGTATTTCCCGTTGGGTCCATATGCAACTATAGTGAACATCATCCTAAATCTTGAGTGCTAAGACGACGAGTCATGAATACACTTGCTATACCATGTATATATTGAATCCACTACATCGTTTGCACCAATAGAGCATGCAATGGTATACTTCAACACCCAGGCTATGCATTGCTAGAAAATCAACTTAAGCACAAGTTCAGGGACATTATTGGCGCTCAAATTCAACTCAAGGATTGTAGAGTTAGGTACAAGGACTATTATTTCACTGAATGACGTCGCAGTATTGCGTAAATAAATGATTGTAGTAGAGTTCGGGGTAAAGTAATTCATTGGTGAGATGATGGAATGTTGTCCCTATTGGCACTTGAATTTTTGCCGGCAAGTCAAAAACGCGTTATGGTAAAAAGAAAAAGAAAGAGATGATATAAAAATGTTTAAAAATAAATAAAAACCCAAATAAAAAAGAGAACTAAAAAGAGGGAAAAAAGAAGAAGAAAGTAATGAAAAAAGCTCCAATTGAGTCATAATCGAAAGAGCCAGGTCCGGTCTGTTGGGCCTAATCCACAAGTGCGGCTCAGACCATTCGAAGCCCATGGGAGTAAACCTTGGCCGATCAACCCATTCGCGCCAGACCACATCAAGCACAAGCCCATACACAATTGTTAGGTCCTTGCCGTTGCCATTTTCGCTTTGCTGTCAATTGAAAATTAGAAGCCTCAATGAAGGGAAGCTGACCAGCGAAGCCGACCAGCGCACTTTTTTAATGAAAGGCGCATATATGTACGTAGGACACAACCGCAGTGAAATTATGTAATACGTAGTACAATACGCATTCAGAGGCCAACAGAAAGGACAAAAAGAAAATAGACGAGATGTAAAGTATTCACTTTCTCTTTTGTTGCATTGTTGTTTTTCAATATGATGAGAACCCAGAATCATGTGAATATGATAATTGATTTGTTGGAATATAAGGAGATGTTCAAGTCAATAATTGAATCATTTGTGAATATGCTACATAAGGAAGAGATGCAAACAGGAAAAAAGATTATGAATTGCAAATTAAAGGACATAGTTGAATTATACGAATCCAACAAATCAAAGGACATAATTGCATAAATTGCAATTATGTTCAATAATGGAGTAATCTATCTCCTTTTGTATCCTTCTAGGGAACATTTGTAAGGCAGATATGAAGTGGAGGACCTCTAATTTTTTGTCTTCATTTTTTCGATGTCTTTTCCAAATTGCGAGCACGTCGACGAAATTAACTTTGTGAGAGAGTTTCAGGGGGTTTAAGATCATGTATCAATCTCTGATGGGAGAGAGATGAGCAAAATGGGCAAATTAATCTTTATCGCAACCAAGAGATTGATTGAAATAAATGCGGCACCGATGTACCGAACTTTACAAAGAGGCCAGTCTAGATAGAATGAATATCCAAAAAAAAGAACCTCGGCTCAAGATGAAATGAGGCGTGATGTGATGAAAATGCTAATCTTGATAATGGTGTCATATGATCCATTTAGCCAAACGTAAAATACAACCAATATCTTTACACGAGCTCGTAAAGGAAGAAGGGAATGGAGGCTTGTGACGAATTCATCTCTAGATATCGACGGAATCCCCCCTCTCTCTCTCTTTCTCTCTCTACAGAATCAGTTTCATCTTTGCACGCATTACATATAGGCATTCTAGACGCTTCTCCATCGGTTTTCCCTTCTCCATCGTCCTCCAGACACCGTTAGCCACCACTGTAGCTCTGCCATCGCCAAGTTTGTTGCAGCAAGGCCTCCTTTCGTTCTGCTCTATTTTCCGGTTAGGACGCCCAAAAGTGGAAGGACCCTTGGTCGTTCCCCCTTCACTGACCTCAATCATCGACGTCATTGCCTTCGAGAACTTTTTCTCTGATTTGATCACTGACCGAGTTCAAAAATTCACTCTAATCAAGGTAAATTCCACACACTCTGTTTCTGCCGCTTATGAATGAAACAGAGCCGGTGAGCTTCAACTGCTAATGTTTGTTACTAAATCAATTGCCGTTGAAACTCGATTAACAACTCGGACCTGTACTGTTATTGTCATGATGATCTGAAAGTGAATCATTGGTTTGTATTCTAAAAGTGATACTTGTCGCAATCACCCAATTAGTCGAGATAAGACAAATAACCTCAGGTTTACGGATATGTTTTTAACATAAATTGCGGTTGACGGTCTTGATGCAATAGGTGCAATTATTCAAGATCATCATCAAGAATGAGCTTGCACCTGAGTTTCATGGCTATCAATCATGGGCTCGGCTTGACATATGTTTGGAGGACGGATTCACAATCTCGAACTTTCAAGAGTAGAATTGCATTCTTCAATGGTAGTCACAAGAGCAATCACAACAACTCATAACATCACAGCAACTTATTAGATTTACTGAAAATCTAAAAATGATAAGATTGCAACTAGCTCTAAAAAGAGAACAAAGACAAAATGTCATGCGGCATATTGGTTTGAACTAATATGAGGCATAAAGCGTTGTTTTCAATGTTCATCTCAATTCATGAGGGTAAGAGTAGAAAAAGATCACGTGCCGGTCACGAGAATGAAGAAAGTCAAGGCGCAGAAGGATATTCAACTAAATGTCGATGAGCCTATGAACGAACATATATGGTTCGGCGGGGAAGGAAGAAACTATCATGCGTCCAAATATCAGAATGTGCAGTTATTCCTTTGCCGGCAAGTTGAATATGCTTTTTGTAAAGATAAATAAAAAAAAGAAATAAAAAAGGAGCTCCAACTCAAAATTGAAAGGGCCTGGTCGATCTGTTGGGCCTGATGCGCAAGCGTAGCCCAGATCACACCAAGCCCATCAGATTAAAGCCTTGGCCTAGACAATTTCTCTCGCTAATCGACACCGTTGCCGTCTCCAATCACCAAAACAGCCACCGTCGACCACCATGGACGGCCGCCACAAGTTCAGCGATAACACAACAGAACGCATACGCTGAAGCTGACGAAGCAATTCTCTTTCTCAGGAATTCTAGAGGCTTCTTCATCGGTTCTCCTTCTCCGTCATCCTCCAGACACTGTTAGCTTCCACCGTAGTTGCTCCTATCGCCGTTTTCACTGTAGCAAGACCAACTCTTGTTCTGCTCTGTTTTCTGGTCAGGACGCTCGCAAGTTCACGAACCTTGGTTGTTCCGCTTTGGCCGGCCCCGATCATCGACGTCGACACCACCAGGAGCTTTGTTAGTGATATTATCACAGTCCGAGGTCAAAAACTTAAATGTCATCAAGCTAAATTCCACACTCTATTTCTACCGCTTATGAACGAAACAGAGCCCGTGAGCTTTAGGTAATAATGTTTGTGAGTAAATCAGTTGAGATTGAAGCTCAATTAAAAACTCGGACTCGTACTGTTGTTGTGAGGATCTGAAAGTAAATCGTCGGTTTGTATTTGCGTATGAACTCCTTCATCAAAATGCGTATCAGGTGTTCGGTGAAATGCTCGAACTAGATCAGTATGTAAATTCGATTCAATCCTCGAACTACAAAATCATATTACATAACTTCGATTTGTTCTCAACTTATCGAAGCCTTATTATGGCCGACTTTGTCGGAGTAGGATGCTCATTTGTCAAATGGTGTTATGATTCTCGTCTCGTATGCTCGAATAATGACCTGAAAATTGCTGTCTCATGGCATGCTGATCTCTCTGGTTTGAGTTAAAAGTGTTCTGTATGAACAGAATCGAGTTTTGAATGTGTAAACTGTTGTAAAGGAACGCGAGATCTGCATGTGCGCATGCAAAGAATAGAGCGTCAGAATCGCCATTGCCCCAAACTTGGACTGGATTTTAACTTTGGCGATGACCTTTTCTGATGCTGTGGTTTTCATTTCTTATCTCAAATTTGGACGACATTTGTTTTGTCGTCCAGAATGGACTTGCAGACTTGCTGATAGAGCGGGCCCCATAGTGCCACTTGTCGTCCATTGAATCGACAAATGTATTGATGACGTGGCTATCATTAGTTTGCTGAATATTTTCTCGCGAAGACATTAGTGAGACTAGTTCCAGCCTCTGATCCGTTAAGTCTCAGTCGCCACCTTAAACGAGCCACCTCAATTGTACCAACTTCCCTCCCTCTCTCCCTCTGGTCTCATCTCCATCCCATATGCATACGCAACCCTCCTCCCTCCTCCTCCTCCGTCATCGAACGCTCCAGTTTCCCCCATTCTCCTTCGCGCGAATTCCTATTCTTGTCGATCCTTCATTCTCATCTTGCCAAGAGATTGTCGTGCCCCTCTTCAGTTCGATAGGGGATCGATTTCGGCTGAAGCCGATTCCCATCAATTCGTTCCCTGTGGTTAGCGATGGGAGAACTTACGCTCACGGACCTATTGAAGACGGCAACGTCGGATTTCCCCAACAAGAGAGCCATCTCCGCCTGCGAGGAGCTCGACCTGACGCACATGCGGCTGCAGGAGATTGTCAACCACGCCACCGCGCTCATCACTGCCTCACACCGACACCGTCGCGCTCACTTTCCTCAACAACATCGAGGTATGTCTGTGTCATCTCGGTCTGTTCGCGAGTACGGATGATGCCGTTTAAATCCGTTTAAATTCGAGAACACAATATCTGGAAGATTGCGGTGACGATGAATTTCTAATGATGAGATCAATGACTTGCGAAACATCGACTGGGAAATAGCTTGGAAAAGAAAGAGGTAGATGTTTCTTGGAGTTTTACAGTACTTCGAGAACAGAGAGACGGAAATGGCATCGATTTCTACTGAAAAAATTGCATCTGAGGCATGAAATTTCTGTGAGCGCGTGGTGCAAATTGAAATGGGAAAAGCATGAAGAGAATTTTCTGTCGGGTCCAAGGGTTGTTTTCTAGGACGTACAAGCACCGATTCATCGTAAAACAAAGTCAACGCTTATCAAAAGGAGATGGATGGTTTTAATGAAATTAAACGTTGACGAACTAGTTGTTTGCATATCCTGCATATGTGTGTGTATCTCCAATCCGCAGGGACTGGTGTGATAGTTTTCTTATTGGAAAATGTGTTCGTTTTGCAGTTTGTGATCCTGTTTCCAGCGGTAATCCATTGCCGAGCCACTGTAGCTCCGCTCAATCCCTTCTACATAGCTAAGGTGCTCGAGTTCTACCTTTCCGACTCAGAACCGAAGCTCCTATTGACACTGCAAGAAGGAAACCGATGGGCTCAATCCGCTGCTTCCAAGCTCAACATCCCCCACCTAACCGCCAATCTTCACTCTGCCGATACCAAAATCACTCTCTTCGACCAACGTAGAGCCGAGCCGAGCCTCGACTCGATGTCCACAGTTGTCGATGATCCCTCGGATGTAGCTATGTTCTTGCACACCTCCGGCGCTATGGGTCACCCCTCCCCAATCGCATGCTGCTAACTCAGCGCAATTTGGCATCATCAGGTGGGGTACAAACTAACGGAATCAGACTCTACCGTGATTGTGCTTCCGCTATTCCATGTGCACAATTTAGTTGCTAGATTATTCAGTTGTTTCTTCTAGAGTTCTGCCTCAGCTTGCAGCTTCTGTAGAATATTATTTAATCAATTAAGAACAAACGGATCCATACATGATTGTAAAACACCAAGATCAATAAATTCAGCGGAATTAAAGCGTACCTGTTTGAGCCATTGCTTTACTTGAAGAAAACTAGATCACTCTGATAATCAGGGATCTATTGGAATACCGAGATCTTCCTCTCTATGTCCTATTTCGATATAGCAGCTTTCAATGGGATTAAAGCAACTGATAGGTATAACCTACCCTTTTATAGGCTAGAGAGGGACCTAGCAAACCCTAATCAACAGCGTGTCCCGGCCCTTCCCATTACGGCCTTTAGTCAAACACAATTGCCTACACTTTGCTGCTCAACTAGGCCCGTTAATAATAGATGCCAATACCCAATTCAATCAGATCACTTTAGGGTTTAACAAATATTGGAATATCCATTAACCCGATTATTTAAAATAGAAAATCAATTAATTAATGTAAGCCCATATTATAGGAAATTTCTAACATTCTCCCACTTGGGCTTCATTAATTAACTTATTTTATTTTGAAAAAGATTTTATTTTTAAAACAACACTATCGGGTTAATAACTAAAATTTTGTTTTATGTGGCCACAACTTTTTTAAAAATAATATTCCAATAATGGCATCTCAATATCAATCCAATCCTATATAACCTCAATATAGGACTATGGAGATCAATGTGTTAAGAAAATACCACAACACAAGACCTTCCATAATCACATATAATAAGTATTATATTTTCATGGATCATGGGCCTAGTAGTGTAGTAAGAAATAGTGCCAACATGTGATCAAAATATACACTATTTCTTATCGGTCCTCAATGCAATTTCTCAACGACATGAAACAGCATTAGCGCAATTTCTAAACAACATGAAATTGCCTTAGTGCGATTTCTAAACAACATGAAATTGCACAATTATGTCACAATCCAACATGAGATCTCATAATTAGTGACATCCAGTCATCTTTAAACTAAAATTTGTTTAAAGATACTGTTTTATATTTCCATTTCTCAGTCAACAGGAGAAAGGATAACAATAGAATCAATAACAACAATCATTGAAAATAAATGCTTTAATAGACATCATAAAAACATTATCAGTCTGCATATAACTATAATATCCAGAAATACAAACTATATAACTCCCACTAACAAAAGAAATCAAAAGATTCTAAAACACCCATATTCTTTACATGTTCTTTAAACAAAATGGGTCGTAAGCCTTTTGTTAGAGGATCAGCCAACATGGACTCAGTTCTGATATTTTCAATTACAACGTCTCCATTTTTTACCAAGTCCTTAACAGTATAATATTTGATCTCCATGTGTTTGGACGCATTACTAATCTTGTCATGCTTGGAATAAAACACAGCTGCAATGTTGTCACAATAGATCACCATATGTCTAGCAATAGAGTCCACAACACGCAATTCTGAGATCAAATTTCTGAGCCAAACTGCTTGAACCGACGCGCCATAGCACGCTACAAACTCAGCATACATTGTAGAGTTCGTAATCAATGTTTGTTTTGTGCTCTTCCAAGAAATAGCACCTCCAGCCATCATAAAAATATATCCAGAAGTTGATTTTCTATCATCTGAACAACTAGCAAAATCAGCATCTGAATATCCAATCACTTTTAGGTCCTCAACTCGCTATAAACGAGCATGAAATCCTTTGTTCGTTGTAGATATCTCATCACCTTCTTAGCTGCAACCCAATGTTCTTGACCTGGATTCGACAGATATCTTCCAAGAGTATTCACAGCAAAAGCAATATCAGGTCTGGTACATACTTGTGCATACATAAGACTGCCAACTGCACTAGCATATGGAACATTTTTCATGACTTCCTTTTCAACATCATTCTTGGGGCATTGATCTATGCTCAATTTATCTCCTTTCACAACAGGGAGCTTCACCGACTTACAGTCTGCATATTGAATCTTTTTCAAAACACGATCTATATAACTTTTCGAGATAATCCTTAACCTTCTTAGATCTGTCACGATGAATCTCAATTCCTAGAACAAAAGAGGCTTCCTCAAGATCTTTCATATCAAACTTTGTAGATAAAAAAGCTTTTTGTGTCATCTAATAGATCAACATCTTTACTAGCAAGCAAAATGTTAACTACATAAAGTACTAAGAAAATATATTTACTTTCACTTACTTTCATGTAGATGCATTGACCAAACTTGTTTTCTTCAAAGCCAAACGATCTCACAATCTTGTGAAATTTGAAGTACCACTAACATGATGCTTGTTTGAGACCATAGATAGATTTCTAAAGTTTGCACACCATATGCTCCTTTCCGGCTTCTTTGAACCCTTCAGGTTGCTGCATATATACTTCTTCATCCAGGATCTCCATTTAGAAAAGCTGTCTTGACATCCATTTGGTGAAGCTCTAAATCAAAATGAGCCACCAAAGCCATGATTATCCGAAAAGAGTCTTTAGTAGATACTTTGGGAAAAGACTTCATTATAATCAATACCTTCTCTCTGTGTGTACCCTTTTGCGACTAACCTTGCTTTGAATCTCTCGATGTTGCCCTTATTGTCTTTCTTGGTTTTGAATACCCATTTGCAACCGATTGGCTTATGCCCATCAGGTAGATCAACAAGTTTCCATACTTGATTAGTTGACATGGACATCATCTCGTCATTCATCGCTCCTAACCATTTATCTGCCTGATCACTATTAAGAGCTTCTTTGAAGGTCATCGGATCAACTACACTTCCAACGTCAAAATCAGCTTCTCCAAGATAGACATGATAATCATTTAAAAATGTTGGTCTTCTTTGTCGCTGTGATCTTCGCATAGGCATTTCTGGAGCTACATCATTCATCTGGGGAATTTCATTTGTAATGGGAGGATCTACCGTCATATTTTTAGTATTTGCTTCCTGTTGAATTTCCAATCTGCTGGGATCTCGCATAGAATCATCATGTAAGATGGGCAATGGAATAGAGACCGTTTTATTTGGTTCTTCCATTTCGAAAGATTGAGAAGAACTCTTTTCAGCAACATCTAATTCCAGGAATTTGGCAGTTTGAGATTCAACGATTCTAGTGCCGCGAGAAGGACAATAGAACCTATACCCTTTAGAATGATTAGGATATCCAATAAAATAACATCTAGTAGTTCTCGGATTCGGTCTTCTTCGAGAAGGATCATAAATTTTCACCTCTCAGACAACCCCAAACTCGAAAATGATTCAAGCTAGGTTTCCTCCCAGTCCACAATTCAAAAGGTGTTTTCGGCACCGATTTACTAGGTACACGATTCAATATATAAGTTGCCGTTTTAATCGCATCACCCCATAAGTATTCAGGCAAATTAGAACTGCCCATCATACTTCGTTTCATCTCCATGAGTGTGCGATTTCTCCGTTCAGCTACACCATTTTGCTCAGGACTCCCAGGCATTGTATATTGAGCAACAATACCACAATCTTGCAAATATTTTGCAAACGGTCCCTTTTGTTGTCCAGCCTCAGTATATCGCCCATAATACTCACCACCGCGATCAGATCTGACAATCTTGATAATTTTTCCCAATTGTTTCTCAACTTCAGTACGAAACACTTTAAACATGTCAAGAGCATCAGTCTTCTCCTTAATTAGATAAAGATAACAATAACGGGAGAAATCATCAATGAACGTGATGAAGTATTTATTTCCACACAAGGTGGTTGAGTATGGCCCACTAATATCAGTATGAATTATCTCCAATAGACTTTGACTGCGAGTAGCACCTTTCTTCTTTGTTTTAGTTAATTTTCCCCTTACACAATCAATACAAGTCTCAATATCATCTCGAGTCAAGAGGAGGGAGAATATCAGCCACGATAAGTCGCTTTTACCCGTTCTTTTGAGATATGCCCCAATCGCTTATGCCATAGCAATGAAGATCTATCTTTAATCAAAGATCTCTTAGCAACAACATTCTCGACATTGAAAGAACAATATGGTCTATCGGGAGATAAGGATAATCGATATAATCCATCAAACAAAACACAATTCCCAATAATTCTGGAATCATAACTCAAATCCACTCTTTTATTCGCAAAATAAAGACAATATCCAACTTTGTCAAGCGAAGAAAGAGATACTAAGTTTCTCCTAAAATTAGGAACATAAAAGACATTGTTCAAGACAAGCTGAAAACCAGAATCTAAATTCAAAATAACTGTCCCAATGCGCTCCACATCTACTCCAATATTGTTTCCAACTTTAAGCTTTGACTCCCTCAGACTTGGACTCCTTAGATTTGTGAGACCCTTGGTGACTTTCTTTTCTTGTTTTTAGCCAAGCTCGAAATTTGTAGCAATTGGCTCTCTTGTGACCCCGCTTCTTGCAAAGTGAAAACATTTAAAATCCTTATCTCCATTCCTCACATAATTCTCATTTTTCCTAAAGTCTTGCCATTTCTTTGGGCCATGAGCATTTGACCCTTAGGCTTCCATTTGCCTCTATATGAACTCAACTTGGCATTGGTAGTTAAATGGGCAGACTCATACTTTTCCTTCTTTAATTTCTCTTCCTCAGTCACACACTTAGTAATCAAGGCATTAACACTCCATGTCTCATTCTGAGCATTATAAGCAGTCTTAATCGCTAAATTCAGCTGGCAAAACATTTAAGGCTTGATGCACAATATAATTTTCAGAAAGAACAATTTCATGAGCCTTAAGTTTGGACTGAATGTGGACCATCTTCAGTATAAATTCTCTAACACCCATAGCAGCATCATACCTCATGTTCGTTAACTCACTCAGCAAGTTCCCAGCTTCAGCCTTATCTGAGACTCTATATCTTTCTCCCACTGCTTCAAGGAACTGTCTGGCATTCGTATCTTCCCGGCAAACCACTAATCGGATGCTCAAAGCAATAGACCTCTTCATAGCAATGAGGCTCGAGTCGATTAGATTTTTCCCATCTAGCATAATGGGCCTTTTGATCTGCAAAGTACTTTGATCATTGGGCCTGGCAGTTCATCCTCACGTAGAGCCAAGTCCATATCAACGATGCCCAAAGCAAACTCTATATCTTGCTTCCATCTCTTAAAGTTTGATCCAGTTAACATTTCCACCGTGGCATTGTTGTTATTTACAGCAAAGGTAACTGTTTAACACACACAATGCAATATGATCAATTATGGGCAATAAGCAACTCAACAAAAATAATCAATACATCATAAACTCCCCTTTGGGCAGAGTGTATAATGCACCATTATTTTTCCCAGCATGAAATTTATAAAAACAAGGAGAATTACATATAATTGTCAAGGATCCATCCCCTTTGGGCAGACAAATCCTTTAAATCATACATCTCCATAATATCAACATAGAGGGGAATTACATATAATTTTCAAAACATTTATCCCCTTTGGGCAAATAAATATTTTTCAATTATACATCCCCATCTTTTAAATATGGGAATAAACTTCATGCTATTTTTCCAAATTAATATACACAATAACTCCCTTTGGGCGAGTAATTGTATATATTAATCTTTTATCAATAGGGAACTCCAAAATTTATGCCCAAATTCATCAAACAATATGAAACACTTTACAACATGTGCTTCCAATGATCATATTGCACTTTTTCAAACAACAATTTATAGCCACAATTTTTTTTTTTTAATTTTTTTAATATTATTTTTTAATTATTATATTATTATTATATTATTTAAATATTTCGGACTTCCCGGGCCTAGGAGACCCGCGAGCAGCCCTAATCAGACCGCGGGCCAAACCCGCGAGTCTTAAACCCTCATGCGGCCCACTCCTTTTAAATAGAAAATGGCCCCATGTATGGAGAAGCCCATCTCCCTTTAATTTAAAATTGGCCCATGAAATGGGCTACGAAATTTAAAAAAAATATGGGCTGAAGCCCATATTCAGGCCTAAGCCCGGCTGGAGGTCTTCTTCAACCTCCAGCCGGGTCACGAATTTGTAGAAAACGGGTCATACGACCCGGTTTCGACCCGAAGCTCCGAAGGCACAAATTAACATGGTTTTTGATAAAATTTCCTCATGGGTTTTGCTTATAACATCAATTTAATTAACTGGATTTAATTAAACTAAGAAAGATCAACTAAATCCACCACATGCAAGCTTCAAAGTTTCGAATCTAAACCTCTCATGGCCGAAAATTCGGTTTTCTTAAATTTAAGCCCTAAAAACTCAATTTAATACAACAAAAGATACTAAAACAAATATATAACAATACCCATACAACGATTTGCATCGAACATCAATCAATTGCAAGTAATTTGCAAATTCTAGAACTTTTTCACGTATAAACCCTAGAATTTCAAATCTAAAATTCTCTCTCAATTCTCAACGAAATTATGCAAATTATATATGGTTGGAAAGATATCAACATGTAGAATAAAAGCCCTATGGTTATAGGATTAATCAAGCAAAAACTCTACACGAAAAAATAATGCCCATATTCGGCTCAAAGAAGAGGGTTTCGAATTTTTCCATAACAAGAGAAAATTTGGGTTCTACAATCATATACGATCTGCTCTGATACCACATGTAGAATATTATTTAATCAATTAAGAACAAACGGATCCATACATGATTGTAAAACACCAAGATCAATAAATTCAGCGGAATTAAAGCGTACCTGTTTGAGCCATTGCTTTACTTGAAGAAAACTAGATCACTCGATAATCAGGGGATCTATTGGAATACCGAGATCTTCCTCTCTATGTCCTATTTCGATATAGCAGCTTTCAATGGGATTAAAGAATCGATAGGTATAACCTACCCTTTTATAGGCTAGAGAGGGGACCAAGCAAACCCTAATCAGCGAGGCGTGTCAATCCCTTCTTCCATTACGGGCTTCAATCAAACACACCGCCTACACTTTTCGCTCAACTAGGCCCGTTAATAATAGATGCCAATACCCAATTCAATCGATCACTTTAGGGTTTAACAAATATTGGAATATCCATTAACCCGATTATTTAAAATAGAAAATCAATTAATTAATGTAAGCCCATATTATAGGAAATTTCTAACAGCTTCTGTTTTCCTCTTGCAAGCTCAGAGCTTTCTCCTTCTCATTCCTCAGGTCCCTATCGATCTTCTGAATATCCAACTCAACTAGGTCCACAATCGGCCTTACATTGTGCTGGAGCTCGTGCCTAGGAACATCACTCTCCCTCACCTTCTCTTCCACGTTCAGATTCTCCAGGCTTGCTTATACCCTAACCCGAGGTCCACGCATGTCGTGTACGTTTTGCACAACTTCAACACCCCCGTTCTCGCTTCTTCGCCAACAGCTCTTCTGCTGTAATGTGTTTCGCTTTGTTTTTCAACATCGTCTTGTTCGCTTGCTTAGACAAAAAGCTTCTCCTTACCAGGCACATCAGGTGATGGCTTCTTTTCCTCTCGGCTCCAACGAGGCGCAGCGCCTTTGCGGGGTTTCTTTGGTAGTCGTTGAAACCCATACCCATATTCTTAGGACACAACCGTGCTTCGATGGGTGTTACAATCCCCTGCTGGTTCTTCCCAAGGCCCCCAAGCCCCGCCTATCCTCATCCATAGTGGATATAATTTTGAAATTCTGACATCACAAAAAATAAAAAAAATAAAAAAACATAACTATAGATGTGTCACATTCTTAAGCCGGATACTTAGCGGTTGCTTGTGACCGCCACTCGTGGAGTGATGATGCATTCAACAGTTGGATCATTGGCCTAAAGAAAATAGCAAACTTCGTAAAATGAAATACAGGCATCCGTACAACCCTTTAATCAACAAGGATATATGTCACGAACGAATCTACGAACTTGCAAAAATTGCGAGGAAAGAAACAATCAAGAGACAATTAACTATTAGCTCATTAGATATTACCAGATTAAGGAAAAAGGGCCACTCTCTCCATTGACCCATTTTCCTCCAGGTCACGTTTGAGATATTCTGCAGTTTCCATGTACACTCCCATAGCAGCAAATACTATGGCAACATTGTTGGCAAAATTGTCCTCTTCGTCATCCTACATAAATTTGTAGCACATTTTCATAAATGATATTGAAAGAGAGTGTTTGGAATAGAAAGATGAAGACTCATAGCATCGAATTCTCAAAAAAACAACAAATAAAATACGATCAAAAATCTTCACAAAGAATGCATTTAGCAAATGAGAAGTCTAGCATATAATAGTGGAGCTAGTTAGTCAAAGGATAAATACATTGTAGGTGAATTCTGAACCTGAACTCCAAAACCGTAGGAAAATTCTGTAAAACTAATGGTAGTTCCTTAAATTATCGAGGCAATAAAACTCATAGAGCAGGGTATTATAACATTGGTATACAACAAAGATGCAACATATATCTTGGTAATACCATCAGCCTTCTCCAATCGCTTCACAAGACTAGCTCCGGCGGAAATCTGAGTAGCTATTTTGTTATGAGGAAGACCAGCAGCAAAGAAAGGTGGGATCTTTTGTCCATGAGCTATGGAATTCGTTACATCAATGGAGGAAATTCCTGTTTGTATCATCTCTTGCAGGTAGGTTCTTTCACTGGGATTTATAGAACTTCCTAAAAGAGAGGGAGTTTATCTATTATATAAGACACCACAAGAAAGTTCTTGGGATTGCCATAGGTGCCATGGAGTATAAATGGCTCCATGGCCAATCAAAATTACTATCACAATGACACAACTCACCAGAAATATCCAGGTAAGCCTCTGGCGAATTGGAGAGCCATTATCAATGGGCTTTCTAGAACCATTAAATATGAACCCAAGCGTATCCAAGGACACAAGTGTTTTCAGAACCTGCATTAAAAGAAAAATGTGATAACTCCACAATAAATTTCTAAAGGTTCTTTTATTTATCCAAGATTAAAGAGAGTAAATGCTGACACAGCTGAAGAGATTTGTAAAGGTAGGAAAACAATGCACTTTCGACAGCCTTTCATGAGGCCAAGGCCAAGACATATGCCAAATTATTTCTCATGCTACAAGTGAAATCTTGTTGCCAACATGTAGGAGCATTTAGTTCCCAAATACGGAAAAACAAATCTAACTCTTTCTTTCTGAGAATGATGAAACATTGTTTTATTAGGAAAACAAAAACAAACAGCATGCATAATTACCTCGCCAATGAATTGCACAATGGTGTATTTGTTTTCAACCCCAGAAGTACCTTCATAAATCTAGCGACAAGAGAGTGAAACATGGATGACTAGAAAGCTTTACGTACTGGAAGTCTAAGATGAACCACCGATCACACAAGCATGAGTAGAATACTTATATTTAAATTTTACTTGTGAGAGAAACTAGTGAATAACAGAACCTACAGAAGTTTGACAACAATTAGAGACATATAGGAAAGATTATTAGCCTTTTGCAGAGCCAAAATAACACACACCATGACTAGACTTCCATCACTCGAGAGCGAGAGAGGATCTATAATTGCCTAAACGGAATGCTAATTAGACTCTTAACATTGTTCTCAAGAAATTCAATCACATTTCAATTATCATCCCATATGATGTTCTCACATTTCATCACATATACCTAAGATAATACTCTTCATGTTCTGCTTTTTCTAATGCTTGCAATGAATGATAGAGAATTCCTTGGGTCATCGGCTGAAAAGTATTGCACACAAAGTTGACCGAGTATTGCGGTCAAACGACAAAAATTGTGACAGCCTGAATTTTCATAATTTGTTTTTGATTAAATAAATCGGGCCTTTCATCGAAACGCTAATAGTGTTATTCTCGAGCTGATCACTCATGAGATAACTGGACTATCCGGGAAGCAATTAGGAATCTAAATGCAATTGCACTTGAGAATTCAACCAAGAATCGATCGGCTCGATCGTGCCGATCCGCAAGGGTCATTACGGCACCGTCAGAGATCGATCATAAATCAGAGATAGGTTGATTTGACTGAGATATGTGATCAAATTGTGGGTGATTCCACTTGATTGAAAAATTCTCATCGATCGACACTAAATTGATTTTTGTCGTTTTGGTACCGGTGTCCGTAATTGAAATCTCGAGATTTTCACGACAACCGAGAGTCGCTAATGTGTCGAAGATGTACTTGTGACTCGAGATAAATCGATCACGGAGTCAAATGCACCAATAATTCCTAAAAGTTACCCGGTAGACTAAATCACGCTAAAAGCACGCCGGATTGAAAATAATCGCCAATTTAAACCCGATTTCAGAAATTGAAAGTTTTGTGGTGTCACGAGCTATTTTAGGAACGTTGACTCACTCTCCGAGAAATTTTCAGAGATTCCGGGATTTTTACGAAAAATCGATACGGACGTTGCGGAAAATTGGCAAGAAATTCAAATGGGCTAAATCGATGGAAATTGGGACTTCCAAGCCGAGCCTTCGAGTGTCAGGGATTTATAGAAAATTGTTCAGGATTTTTCTTCGACAAAATTGGACTTCAAATTGGAGGAATCGGAGAAGAAATTGAAGCCCAAGTTGAGTGCCAAAAATGTGAAATTCGGATTTAAGCTTGGGGCTGCATTTTTGGCATTTAAATTGGATTCTTTATGGATTTTAGCGAAAGTAATAGGGACAATGTGATAAGCTTCAAGCCAAAGGGGAGCCAGAAACTTTAATTGGTTTAAGATATTTTGTGTACTTTTGGGCTATTTCTTCTTATCTTCTCGAGCGTCCGCTTCTCCAATACCCCTCCTGTTATTCTTTTCTTTCATTTTGGTGATGCTCGACTGCCCTCTGAAGCCGCCCCACCATTTCACTCCATCATTTCTTCTCCATCTTAATCCACTCACGCCGGTCAACAATCAAGTCTTCCTCAACTCTTTTGTTGACCGAAGCCCCTCGCGTGAAGCCATCTGTGCAGCGGCCGTTCGTGTGTCCATCTCCAAGCGTGGTCTTCTCCAATAGTTCGAGGACACCCCCCACGAAGAAGCAAAGCCCACGAAGCCACCGAAGCAGGCCATCCCCTTCGGTCATCACGCCTGCAGCCGTGGTTCTCAGTCCACGTCCCCCACCGCCAGCTCCTTCTACCACTCGGTCATCCGATTGCCTTCAAAGCTCGTGGATTTCGGCTTGCACGAAGACAAGCAAATCCGTGGCCGCGTCTCCCCCAGCTCAAGTTCAGCAGCCAACGCCAGCAGCTGCTTCGTCCGTTTCTCCTCTTGCGCGTGCGTCTCAGCTCAGCAATCCACTCGGTCACTCAGCCGAAGAAGCCCAGCCCGTCGAAGCTGCTGCTTCTCTTTCTTTGTTGCTCCTTGGATTCAGCCCACGCAAGTTTTTAGAAGCCCGCTCAATTCAGCCCATCTGCAGAGAAATTTCAGTCCAGTCTTTGAAGCCCATGGATCCAGCGAATTCTTCAGCCCAGTGATTTTAAGCCCATCGCCAGCAGATTTTGAAGCCCAAGCTCAAGCCCAAGTTCAGTTGGTTTTAGCACATTTTGGGCCCGCAAAGAAAGCCCAAGCCCGCGACCAGCAGCCCTGCAGAAGCCCAAGACCGAAACTCAGCCTTGCTGAGTTGTGTTGGGCCCGTTTTAGGCCCGGTCCGAGAGTTCGCCGACACCGCCGAAAATTAAGGTTTCGGCCGCTGTCGCGTCTTCGTCGCGGTGAACCGGTTTCCGCAATTAACCGGTGAGTTTATACTCTAAACTCTGCTTAGTAGGTTAATGACGTTTAAGGGTGTTAGATTTATTTTATTAGGAATTAGGTGGTTAGTTAGATTAAATTAGAAATTGAATTATTTAATTGAGCATGTTAGGTGGTTAGCATGGTTTAGCTAAGGCCTAAATAAATTGTACTATTTATCTAGAAGGGTTCGGGAATTTTCCGGGTCCGTATTGGTTATTAATTTAATGATTCTGGCCTAGGTTAGTATTTTTAGAATTTAAATTGATTTATTTAAGTAATTATTTAATTATTAATTATTTTCCGGAAATTAGGCCGAGATAGTCGATGATCGGAATTTCGTGCTGATTGCAATGGTGTGGTTAATTTCTGCAATTGAGTGTTAAATTATGCAAATTGAGTGCTGATTGGATTTTGGTATTTAATTCCAAAAATTGTGAATTTCCAATATTTATTCAGAAAATCTCAGGTGTCGGGTTTTGACACCGAAAATGGTTTTTAGTACTATATGAAATAGTGGGATTTTCAAAAAGAATGAATATCAATTTTTCTGGATCAAGTTGACCGTGTACCCACACACGAGTAATTCATGTGAATTTCTAATACAAAGAAAAAGGCCAGGCTCACCATTTTAATTGAAGCATTTGAGTGCAATGCACGATGCCCTGGGCCATATTTAAGTGATCGTGTGATGGTTATGAGAAATCGTCCCGGGCTGTTGAGTTGGACGTTATCCCTATTTGGGATACCCCGGATAACAGGAAGCCGGTCGCGATTGATTCGGACCCTATGCTCCTTCGAGAAAGCCGTCGATATGGTGACGTGCTATGCTCAATGGGGTGAGACGATGCCTGGCAATGCCAGAAAACCGCCGAATTGAGAGTAGGCCGTGCTATATGCCGAGATCAAAACTAGGAACGCATGATTAATTGAGTGTGGCGTTTCAGTTATTGGAGCTTATTTGTTGCTCATGCTCTCATGTTGTTTGTGAGATAAATTGTACTGACCTGCAGGGTGGATCTGAGACGAGGTAAGTCTCCTTGATTGTGTGCTTGTGTGATTAGGACACTTATTGGCGTATTTCCCTCCAAATTGGGGTTTAGAGTTTAGACTCGCTGAGATGATATCTCACCCCGTTGTGAGACAACATTTTCAGGGTCGTCGAGTGGAGGACCTGGAGCTAAGAGGAGGTGATTGGAAGCGTAGGTCAGTTAGGACCGCTTCTTTTTGGAAAGCCAATCTTTTGTAGCCTCTTGGCCATAGACCTGTGTACGTGACTCAGTGTATATATGAAAGCATGTTTGTTTGTGAATCTATTATCCTGCTTTTCTATCCCGAGATAATTACTGTCAGGGGATTTCTTTTCGCTTCCGCATGTGCAATAAAATGAAAAGGGTCGGCGACTCATCCTGGGAAGTCGCCAATTTTTATCGACCAGATAGGGATGGGCACGCGCTCGGGGTCCGGGGCGTGACAAAAATGCAGTATCAAGAGAGCTAAAGGAAAAAATAAGAGGCTGGCAACTGAGACTGAACCTGCACAGCAACTTTCTCTCCATCAACTTCAAGGACTTGCCCACGTCTAGTCGTTCCATCACCCAAGCAGATATTTACTATGTCTTGATACTTGGTCCCTGATATACAACAAAATTAATCCAACATATTAGTATAGGAGTCCACTGAACCTCATAAAATTATAACCAGTGAAATTTACCTTGACTTTGTTGAGTGTAACCAACGGCCCCTCAACACCAGAGACGGTCCTATCCTCTCGCAAGCAGCAAAGCAATTGTCCGAACAAGCGATAACTAAGACCCAGCGACTAAGGCATGCTAAACATTTGACTCGGACAAGAGCTAAATCATTCCTCACCTCTCAGCCAATATATATGAAATGATAGAGATTGTGTAGATCTAAGTAATAAATGTATTAACCGTTGTCATAACAGGGGCAACATAAACTTTTCAGAAACGAGAAAGCTATATGGAAAGCCTCGAAAAAAACAATATCCCATGACTAAAGTTCTGATTCCAAGCACGTTGAAATTTAGATGGCGAAAGACATAATAAGCCACGAACAAGGAGACAAAGCTACTCCCACAATACAGACAAAACTTAATTACGAGATTTAAGCATCTCAGCAGATGTTTATTGTCCGTAGCTCCAAAAAAAAATAAATAAAAAATAAAAAAAAAATATAAAAAAAAAAAAATAAATATATTTGGAAAGCGGAGAGGGCCGAAAGCTTCACCCATGCCGATCTCCGGCGTCCCCTCTTCCATGTCATAACTCATCGGTGCTACTCCCATCTCCAAGTCCCAAGCCGCTCTGGAAATCTATACGAGAGAAAAGCGTTAACCGAAGGACCGATCGGAACGGCTAGCGAGTCACCCTCGCACCACAACCGAATCCGTAAGTGACTATATAATGCCAAAAAATAGAGGAAAACCGAACCAATGTTCGACCGAGCTTAACTCTGCACAACTTTCGCTCATTTTGCGGCGATTTCTCGGGACGTTTTCAGTTCAATCATCGCTCGTTTCCAAGTGGTCTCGGATTCACGGTCGGAAACAAGGAAAAAAAAAAAAAAAAAAATCCGACATGAACTCCATTGATGAGCAAAACGACAATAGCATTAAACATCACTCAAGGACACTAGATTCAAACCTCCGTCAAAACACCTAAGAATCCCCAAAACGAATGCATGATTCGAACCGGAAGAAGGACAGGAAAAGAAGAGAGAGAGAGAGAGAGAGAGAGGATCACCGAAGTTCCTAAAGACAGCGAGCGACGGAGTCGATCACGAGGCGAGTAGATAGCGAGGGTGATGGTGGAGCGACTCGGAACTCACTGAGCCGGGGAGCGCATCGTGATGGAGGGAGAGATCCAATAAAGGTACTTGAAGCGAAGAGACGCAACGGGCGTCCTTGATAGCGTCGTTTGGAGTTTTTGATGCCTTTTTCAAGGAAAAGAAAAAGAAAATGATGGCTGAGTTATGGGATGAATCTTCCTCTCAAGGAATTCCATCTTTTGTGCAAGTCTTTGCTGCTTCTTGAAGCGGCGGGAGGGCCGAGAGTGAACCCAAAGAATCTCATCCTTCGAATCGCGAGATCCTATCCACCAGCCGGACATCCCCATTGTGTGCGGCATAGAGAGACGAAACGAAGGACGCGAGCAACGGCATTTGAAATCCGAAAGGCGGAGATGAAGGAAAGCAAGAATCGACAAAACGTATACTTGGAATGAATCGAAATTGGACTCGGAAGTTCAATCGGATAGGAAACGACACGATGGAGGAAGACTTTGCTGAAAAATGAAGATGGACATGGGGAAGGTGTTCGTTGAGTTGCCCCAAAGAGAAATAGAGAGTGAGACGATTCTGTAACAAAAAGCGGAGGTAGGAAGATCGACCCATAAGAAATATCCACGGAAAGCCGGTTCCTCGCTGACATTCGGACAATGATGATATCTGTCAGGTCAATATTCGTACTCACCACCAGGTCATTTCATCTCCCATTCGACTCTAGAATTAATTTCGATACATACTGACTATGTCTATTGATATCTATTTCATTTCGTTTTTCTCCAATTCTCTCGCCGTCTTCCGAATTCCCATTGCCATCGATTGCACTGTGGAGGAGGGATCGAGTTTGCAATGAAGGTGCTCGATATAATGACGAATTACATTTTTCGTGCAAGTCTTCCTTTTGACCGATTTCTCATGGGCTCTCTATATTTTCCTTTCGTCTTTTATTTCTTTTTCTTTTTTTAAAAAAAAATTCAACACTTTACTTCCTTCTCATCCAAAGAACCACCGCCGGCTTCACCTTGTTTGCCCCGTTTTCCCCACAGTCCCCACGCAAAATCCGAATCATCTCCATCCACTGCTTCGCTTCGCGACTTTTTATTCTTCCTTGTTTTCTCTTCGTGCTCACCACCGCCAATCTTCATGCTTGGCGTATCTTTTCGGATGATTTTGATGACTCAGATTGCCCTCTGTTGCGGTTGGTTGATGAAACTACGTCGGACCGGCAGGAGTGCCGAGAGTGAACCCAAAGAATCTCATCCTTCGAATCGGCGGATCCTGTCCAGATGATGATGATCCATCCAACCTCAGCCGAACCCAAAGAATCTCATCCTTCGAATCGGCGGATCCTGTCCAGATGATGATGATCCATCCAACCTCAGCCTTAGCAACCGGATAAAGCTCTTTTAAGCGGTGAACACCACCCCGCTTTTTTCCCTTTGCGTGAGGCGTAGATGGGCGAACAAAGGAATTCGAAAGATGGCAATGAAGTCGGAGCAAACAGAAAAAAGCAAGAATCGACAGAACATATTTTGGAGTGAATCGAAATTTTGACTCGGAAGTTCAATTGGATATGAAACACCCTTGATGATGGTTTGGCGGCGATGGCAGCATGAGCTCGAGATGGCCCGGCCACATATAGATCTGGTCCAGACATGTGCAAGGACAGGAAAGCGACGACAAGAATCAGAGTGGAATTAGTGTGGCCACGACTCAAAATGTGGAATCTGATGGTGTCGTTCACTGTAGGAATCTGAACCGAGATAGATCTGAATTGGTAGAGATGAATATGGAGAATCCAAATCGAGAGAGAGAAAAGATGCAAAGAACATCTGGTCGGAGAAAATCTGGAGAGAGAGAATCCAACCGCGAAAGGAGTACCCACCAACGATTCATCGAGACTGAGCTCTCTGACGATTGTCGCTTCCAGCGCTGATCGAAGCACAAAAAGCGTCGCTACCGGTTTGAAGATGCCGCTCGCCCCGCTGCCGTGGCAGCGGAACTTGACCACGGAGTTTCCTCAATCAACAGTCAACAAATACAGGGACGTTCCATCTCCGATTGAACTCTAGAATTGTCTTCAATTCATTCCAAATTTCGTCTGTTTGATTTCCGTTTTGCTTTTATTTTCTCCCATCCTCTCGCCATCTTCCAATTTTCCATTGCCGTTGATTGCACTTGGGAGGAGGTATCGAGCTCTCACAAAGAAGAGAGATAAAAAGAGAGAATCAGCGAGCTTTATCCAGCGGGCAGCGCAAGTTCAAGTTCAAGAGTGCCGGGATGTTGCCGATTCTAAGACGAAAAGCCACTGCCGGAGGCTCAGGTGCTGTGTTTGTCGACAGAGAGAGGCTGAAGAAGAGTCGTGCCGCAGCGATGCAAAGATGCCAGCGTATTTGCTTTTGTCATGCATATCAACATTCAGTTAATATGGAAAAAAAAAAAAAAATCCGAATGCTCTTCACATGAGAGGAAACTGACAAACTTCAAATTGCGCCCACATGCGAGAAGACTGATCACAAAATCTTCAAGAAATCGAAGCATTGGTTCCAAATCCCTTGCCTCCCAAGTGTTAATGACTGATATTCTCACTGCAGGCAAGACAACTTGTGAAACCAACTGGGTATAAGGGGATCCTGAATCCCATTTTTCAAGACATTCCTGTCATTGCAATAGAGATTTCCACCGCGAAACAACTTCCAACCCATGTGAGGCAGGGATTCCGATAAGATCCCATCCCTGAAAATCTCTGATAAATAGAGGGACTGCAATTGAGCAAATAATGATCAGAAAACCTTCTTTGCATGTCACCAAAAGACTTGGCTAGCGAGTCCAATGTCAATGTTCCCATTGACTTTTCCTCCTCAATCCGGCCTAGCGTATTCGTTATCTCCTTCACGTTATTCAGTTGTTTCTTCTGGTGTTCTGCCTCAGCTTGCAACTTCTCCTTCTCATTCCTCATGTCCGTATTGATCTACTGAATATCCAACTCAGCCAGGTCCACAATCGACCTTACATCGTGCCGGAGCTTGGGCATAGGAACATCACTCTCCCTCGCCTTCTCTTTCACGTTCAGATTCTCCAAGTTTGCTAATACCCTAACCTGAGGTCCCCGCATGTCCATTACCTTTTGGACAATTTCAATGCACTGTTCCTGCTTCTTCGCCAACAGCTCTTCTGCTGTAGTATATTTCGCTTTGTTTTTTCGGCGTTGCCTTCTTCGCTTGCTTAGACCAAAGCTTCTCCTTACCGGGCATGTCAGGTAATGGCTTCTCTTCCTCTGGCTCCAACGAGGCAACAGGCGCCTTTGCAGGAGTTTCTTTGTAGTCGTTGAAGCCCATACCCATATTCAATGGGTGTCACAATCCCCTGCTGGTTCTTCCCAAGACCCCCAAGCCCGGCCTATCCTCATCCACGGCAGCGGACTCGTCATCCTCATTCTCCCTCTTCGAGTTCTCATCAATCTCTCTGTTCGGCATGACCGTGCCGGTGGACACGAAATCATGGGCTTCGACAGATCGGCCTTACCTAGGAGGTCCCTGTTCTTCCTCCGCTTCCTCTTGGAGGAGTCGTCGTAGTCCGAATCGGAGTCCCCCGACGCGAAGACGCCGTAAAGCACGTCGTCCTTGGTTTGGGCGCTTCTCCCTCCGCCGGCGGTAGAAGAACTCCCCGTCGATCCGCTGCCGTCGTAATCGTTGTCCATCCCGAACCTCTCCCTCTCCTGATCCTCGTCCATCTTCGAGCAATCCCGGAGAACCGGCGAGGGACCTTGGTTTTTCTTTGGTGGGGGGGAGGAGGAGGCGGAGAGAGGGGGCGGCGCCGCTGCCGAACGCCGAGGTGGCCCTGCGGCGGTGGTCGGAGGCCGCGATACGGCGGTGCAGCTCGGCCTGAGGGTTGGGGGGAGAGAGAGAGAAGGCAGAGAGTGACCGAATGCTTGAAACGCAAAACTGGAAAGCCTAGGGGATCTTCTTCTTCTGCCCTTTCTAATTTCTCAGATGTAAAGAATTGTTGATATTTTATTTATTTTTCCCTATTTACTTCAAGGAGAGGAAATTCATTTATCATGTTTGTTTTTTTAGTTTATGTTGATGATATATATTGATAATTGGGAATGAAATTTGATTTTTCGGCTAAAAACTTGGGAAAATTGAAAAATTCTTAGGATTTTAAGTTGCAAAAAATAATAGTGAAACTTTCCTTTCAACAATAGGAAGTTTTTGTTAAAAGAGGGAATGACGCAACGCAGATTTAATGATTTCCCAAATAATTTCAAAAGTTAAAATTATCAAGGATCTTTTTATGTACATTCCGAGTTAATTTATGAAAAATAAACAAGAGGATATTTGATATTTAAAATTTCTTATCGGTCGAGGAATTTTGCTATTGTCAAATGGTTATTGAAAATTAAAGGGAAATTGTGACAAAAATTGCAGCAAAAGCCCAATTTTCAGTAAACATTACCAAGTACATGGAACTTGAGTGCCATTTTATCGGATAGAAGTTACAACAAAGATTTGTGAAGCCAAGCTACGTCCCATGGATAATACAGCTAGGACTTCGGAAAAGTGACTTTTGAAGATTTCCTACATTTATTAATGTTCACTTACTTTTATCATCTGACCTATCGGTTAATATAGGGATTGAAAATTATAGTGGGATTGAAACTTGCGAAAATCATGAGTGCATCTTGAATAATGAGATTTCCCAACAATAACCTTGCACTCGAATTTTGCACGTCAAAGTTCTTAATCGCTTTAATGAACATGTTAACTCCTATTAATCGAATTGGATGTCAAAACGGCTAGCACCTAGGGGTCTAATCAAGCCACTACAGTGGCAAACTTGAAATCCGCTCAACTCCTTACTCGGTGTTTGATTTGAGCTTGACCAAGTATTAACTTCATGCTTATGCTAGAGCTTGATTCATACGAAAAGTCGATACACTAAATATACTTGTGTGTGGATGAGGATGTCTATGTATAATTATATAACAATAAAATATTTTGAATTAGGCTTACAAAATTTTAAGAGACAGAGTATTGGCAAACTTAAGCTTTCAATTTGCAAGATGGTCAAGTAGCTCGAGTTAGAGCTTGACTAGATATTAATTCTCGAAAATCATCAACCCAAGCTCGAACAATTCATGAATAGAGTATGCACCGGGTGAAAGTAACAATTTTCCCAACTCGATTAACTCGATGAGGGATCATATCTTGTGCTAACACTAGTCGGCTATGATTTGTAAAAACGTCAACAAATTTGTTAATTCTTTAACAGAGAGGTTCCTCTTATGTCTCTCAATTTAAATTAACTCAAAAACCCAATTATCATTATAACTCCAATTAAATTTTAAACGAATTCAGGGGCGATTCTCGTCATTTTGTAATTAAAAAATGAAAATCGTCAGTTATGGCCACTCTCTACTACTCTCCACTACTCTCCACAATCTAAACGTAACTAATTAATTGTGAAACAAAAATAATAAAAAGGTAATTGCATCTTTTTAAAGAGGGACTATCTATTATTTAAAAATTTCAAATAAAATTTTCAAATAGCATGTACAAAAATAAAAAACCATAAGACATCAAAACAAGCTAGTAAGGCCAGTTTTCTACTAGTAGAGAGCGAGGGAGCACAAGGGAGATCAAGATGCGAACAAGCATAAAAGGGACTGAGGGAGTGAGTGAAACATATTAGACGGAGGCCATATGGCGAGTGCTGGGGCTTGACCACGGCGACGATGGCAGCTTGGTGGCAGCCAGATCTCGATCAACATGAGAAACGAGCGAATGAGAGAAGTTGAGCCCTCAACAGGTGAAAGGGAATTGACATAGGGGGACATACATAATGTACAGTTTCCGATCTATGAATCGGGTTGGTTTTGGCAATCATTCAGGTCCCAAACTCATGGATAGTTTGAGGCCTAGTGGCCGGGCCGGAGACTATTTAAGCCCAAAATTAGCAGGCTAGTTCGGGTGGTTCAATCCAGGTGTTTGGGCTTCTTCTTTTTTCTTTTTTTTTTCTTTTTCAATAGATTCTGAGTAGTAGTGTTAGCAGCAACAGAAGTATGGTGTTATTTGGATTATAAAAGTATTACAAACTCCATTAATTACCTGACCTAAGTTTACAATGTTACATATATATTCGAGACTCATATGTGAAGCAAACACGTGTGTGCAAAATAAGAGAAGAAAGAAGAAAATAATAGTGAAGTGGGTCATTTAGGGTACTCGCATGACAACAATTTTTTTTCTATTTTGTTATTTTTCTGTTACAGGAACGAGTTCGGAACAAAAACCTATTTGATAACGTAATTTCATTTTTCAAATTCCGAAACAAATTGTTAGCTTAGAAATACTAAATGAGAAGTAAAAATTTTATACTTCTCTATTTCTGAAAAATAAATAAATAAATAAAAGTGAAATGGTTTGTTTAGGGCCGCCACCTGCTAGTTGCTTAGGAGGGAGAGATTTTATGTTAAACAAATTTCTATTTCAATAACATAAACTTTATGTCGTTATCAAATACGTATTTTTATTCAGAAATTCGTCCAAGGAATGACAAAAAAAATTGAATTCTAGAACAAAATTATTATTATTCACTCCCTTATCGTAGCGTAAATTTATTTCCTAAACTTAGAGGATCTCAAATTTTGAATCAGAGAGAGAGAGGGGGAAATATTTCTTTGAAAATTATAAGATTATGGTTTGTGAGGATGGCAACAACAAGTACATCAATGGGTGAGTAATCCATAGAAACAGCCGTTGAAGTTATTAAAAAAAAAAAATCTACGTGACGTCATAAATGACTAAAATTGGGACTGACTTAGCCCAAGAGCAACGAATAAATGGAGTGCGCATGAAGACGAACCCTTATCATAGCCAAACTCAATTGTGTGTCTCTCTGTAGCAAACCAAAGAGAGCCAAAAGGAGGAAAAAAAGGGCTCTAGGATGACCACGGCCACATCACATGCGCTCACCCTTTTGTTCACGGGCTTCTGTGGGGGTCCAAGTCTTGTAAGAAGCAACCCGGACGCGACGCTTATGTCCAAGATATGCAACGGCGTCCGGTACACAGATGATTACGCTTGGATCAAGTCTTGACTAATGTGAGGTCTTAACACTACAACCTGGGGATTTAACTACGCACCGGTTTCGACAAGGAGCGTGGCTGGCACGGTCGCATTGCATTGCTTGCGGAGATTTCACTTATGGTCATATTAAAGAGTTGACCATAAAATTGTCGCTATCAATGAGCTCAAACACACGAAACCCCTTCATTCAGACAAGCTTCTCTCACAAACGTGGGCCAACCACAGGAGATGTTTGCTGGATAACAGATGTCTTGAGCTGCGCCAACCATGATTTTTTTAAATACCTAAGTCACAATTTGCTGGTTCTTCTAGATGTATCTCTTTATAAATTGGCAAGGAACACTCTTGCCAAGGTAGATATTTGTGAACTAATATATGATGAGGAAAAGAATAACTACAAACGAACAATAAAGAGAAAAGGCAAACAAAATGCAAATAAATGCTTGTATTTACTAGCTTCAGGAGTTTCAATCAACAGTCTCAGCTGATCCTCAACCGGCAAACTAAAGTCAAAATGTCATAGGACAGAGCTCATAGACCCTACAATTGTATATATTATATTTGAACTCTCATGATAACACTTCACGAGTTGCTAACACTAATCCTCTCAACCACATCCTCTTAGCCTATGAATAATAGTGATCTTCTTTACAACTGATTAGTTTAAAAAAAAATACAATCTTTTATTTTAAAATTGGTAATCTTAAGAATCCATAAATTAACAAAATGAAATTTCAAAACCAAAATTTTACACATGTAGCCATTTACACTTAAAGGAAAATAACATCCATGTGATTCCAATGACTAACCAAAACAATTTGGGAAAACAGTGGACTATAGGGCAAGATGTATATGGAATTCACTCTCTGGGTTTTCAATTTCATCACTACTTGGGGATAATGTATCTATATAAACACTTTTATCAATATAATTACATGGGTATAGAGGCTGTCTCTCCCATATTTGAAAACTACCAAGTGACCATGAGGGATGGTATGCTGCATAAATTTCCACATCCTTTCTAGAACTAAAGCACGTCACTTTTGACATTCTCTTGTACAAAAAGGTTAGTAACCAGGGCGAGTGCTGAACCAGAGATCCTTTCCAAAAGGCGATGATAAAAGCGACAAGTTCAAGAGAGATACCTAAGGTAGAAAATGTGTTTAAGCCTAAAAATGATAAGATCGTAACTAGACCTGAACAGAGCACGGTTACAAATATAAGTGCACTTTTATCCGGTTTCATCACAACAGAATAGTGGCAGAAATTGCTTTCAACTAGTAAAGTGACTTCCAAAATACATCCCAATTCAACCTAAACATTGTCCCTATTAGTGAGCTCAAACACGTAGACATCCCCTTCACTCAAGACAAGTTTGACTCACAAACTAGGACCAACCAACACAGAAGTTCGCTACAACATCGATAGGTCCTTATGGTCACCGCCACAATGTGTCCGAGCACCCAAGAGTCACAATTCGCTGGTTTTCTTGAATGCATGTATTTATGAATTCATAAGAACACTCTACCCATGAAGACATTTGACCAGCCAATATATGATAACACATAGGAATGTAAGCATACACTAAAGCGAAAAGGCAAACAAAACGTACATTTATGCTAGTAGTTGTTAGTTTCCAAAGTCCATATTAGCAGTCTAAAAGACATGATGGGATCGCCTTTAATCACAACTTGCAATCTGAAATCAAAATATCACAATCCTGTGCTCTTAGATTCTACACTAAGTACGTGTAATCAATATAGAGACAAGTTGAATCTGGTGAATATCTGAGTCACCAATCTTACATTGCAATATGCATCGAATAAACATGAAAAGCTACACATAGGGACCTAAATGGACACACAAGCACAGAAAGTAAGTGATCTTCTTTTGCCTGGCCAAAAAGAAGTGAGCTTCTTTTCTTCGTTTCATACCATCGAGTTGGTGGCACTAATTTTTGAGGTCTAGGCCACATTGGCTTCCCTTCATTTTCGATTGCAAGTTTGAACCTGCTTGCAATGGTAGCTCTTGTAAACCATTTGTTGCCAGGGAGCAATATCTGACTAGTGTTGCCATGCTGTTGCAGTGAGTTCAGTCATGCCAAGCCTAGGCCTGTTGCAGTAGCTATGGCTTAAGCTGGACATTTCGTGTCACCTCTTCTTCCCAAGCCTAGGCAGCCTGAGAAAGTACCAAGTAGTCATCTTTGGGAGGAACTTATACTTCAATTAGAAACTATTAAATTGCTAACTTATGGTTGTTATTGCCTTTCCCAACCCTCTGATCCTGTCTCCGCACCCCCCTGTCATTAGGTTATTTCCTGATTACTGTCCCAACTTATTGTTTTTCCTAGTCCCTTTACTCAGTTGTTAAGATTCCTGTTTAAAACATATAACCATGATCACTTCACGGAAGATAACATGTCCTGTGTTTCTATAAAAACCAAATTAACGTGGGAAAAATTTGCACAGTGGGGCGCATATATAGAATAGGTGGCATGCATAATTGAGACATGTCAGTTATGAATGGAGATCTGGGCCTTACCACCACTTCTTTCTTAAGAAAAGATGGCCACATCACTGTCTGGAAAAAGGGATACTCCACTTTGAATTCTCTAGCTTTCTCAAGGGCAGTGAGAGGCCTCGAACACTTGGAATCATGAAAAATTGCTTAGGAGGGACTCACTGGACATTCAGACTTGTCTGTTCTGACCTGGACAAAAGAAAAAAGAGAATTCTGATAAGACTATAAGTAGGTCAAGAGAGAGAAGCAAAGCCAAAAGTAAGTGCACTTTCAATTGATTTGTCACAACTGAATAAGTGAGGCAGGAATTGCTTCACTAATATACAGCCTCAAGTGATGCGTCCAATGTACATCTCAATCGACCAAAATGAGGTCCTTACAAGCATAATTGGAGATGGAGCCTTTGACCATAAAATCATCCATATCAATGAGCTCAAACACGCAGACATTCCCTTCATCCAGATTAGCTTGTCTCACAAACATGGGCCAACCACAGAGATGTTTGCTAAAAAATGGTGTTGATAGGTCTTGAGTTGCACTGGTCATGATTTGTTCAAATACCTAAGAGTAGCAATCTAATGGTTCTTCTGAATGTACTTTTTTATGAATTCACAAGGAACACTCCGCCAATGTAGCATGATGAGGAAAAGATTAAATACAAACAAACAATAAAAAGACAAGGCAAACAAAATGTTAATATATGCTAGTATTTACTAGTTTCAGTAAATTCAATTAACAGTGTTAACTGACAAATAGAAGTCTTCAATCCCAACTTACAATTTGAGGTTAAAATGTCACGATACAGTGCTCATAGACTCTACAATAGTGTACACTATTTTTGAACTCTCATGATAACGCTTCAGGAGTTGCTAACACTGATTGTCTCACCACATCCTCTTAGTCAATGAACAAAAGCAATCTTCTTTACACCTGAGTAGTGAGAAAAGTACAATCTATTATTTAAGAATCTGTAATCTTCTGAATCCATAATTAAAAAAAAAAAAATCAAAATCAAAACTGCCCTAGTTTTACACATAAAGCCATACACATTTCAAAGAAAACAACATCTCCAATAAAAAGCAAAACCACTTGGGAAAATAGTAGACTACAGGGCAAGATGTAGATGGCATCACGGTTGAGATATGCCGATTATGAAAGGAAATAGGCCCTTACTGCAATTCTCTTTTTTTAATAAAAGTGGCCAAATCACCAATTTCAAAAGTGGATGCTCAAATTCAAATTCTCTAGTTTATTCAAGAGCAGTGGCTAGCCACGGACACGTGGAACCATACAAAACCTGCTCAGGAGGGCTACATGACATTTAGACTCTTCAGATCGATAGGCACAAAAGAAAAAAGAAAATTCTCACAGGTACCACTGTCAACATTGTATTGAGTTACAATGATCTAAACATCAGTACTTGTGATCACGGTACTAATGTCTACATGTTCTGCATGTTAGACATAACTGATTACTACCCTTAGCACTCCTAAATCATAATGCCACAAAATCAATATACAAAAAGCTTATTAGGAGAATTTCACAAATTTTGAGAGAGAATAAGAAAAAGAATGTGTCATTGTTCACATAAACATAACTTAGAAACCAACAAGTCACGCCTCTCCAAATTCTCATGATGAGCATTTCAGGCTTTAACTTTTGCTCTAATCTTGAATCACATCCTTTTTGGTTCATTTAGATTTGGGATGCAGATTAATAAGTGAGCATCTGGATTATTGCAAACCTCACAAACACAACGGGAATGGAAGAAGTATACTTCATTGATTCACCAAGACCACCAAAGAAGAAATGACGATGAATACAGGATTTATTTTGGATGAGCCAAAATGACACTTCCATAGTTCATTTCAATCAATGTAAACCAAGTCCTTACCAGCTCTAGTGGAAATGTAGACTCTGAACACACATCCTCACTATCAATTAGCTCAAAAATACAAACATCTCCTACATGCAGATGAGCTTCTCTAGCAAATGTGGGCCAACCAGCAGAAAAAAAGGCCCCCCTGTGTCCACATCCATGGCTCCTGAGCTTCAATGTCCATGACATGTCTCAATATCTAAGAGTCGCAATTTTCTTGTTTTCCTGATTATGTTGCCTGATGAATTAAACAGGAGCAGTGTCCCCATTTGCAACCAAATTATGGTGAAGAAAGACCAAAACATAAGCATACACTAATGAGAGAATCTAATCGCACAGCATGAATTTAAGGCGGTAGTTAAAAGTTTCAGTAGTTTCCTTGGGCGCATAAACCATATAATGCTAGTAAACAATCTCAATCTGCTTGAATGTTTGGACCAGCCTGTACTTAAAAATGACAACTTCAGAGACAGTTTTAAGTACACTTCATTAGTTTGACTTGCTATGAAAAGATTTTAGCATAAATTGGAGATAAATTTTATCCTTCCAGCATCACTTAACCAATCAAGATTACAAGTGATTTCTCAGACAGTCCAGACTATATTACGATCAAGGCGTAAAAGTGACTTTTCAGATTTTTGACAACGCATAAAATTCTCGGAATATTTTCAAGTTCCATGATTTCTCCCTTTTTCCTGGTAGAATTTGTACCCAATGTTACAGAGATATCTCTACCCAAAGAAATTTCAACATGAGACCTTGAACACAATATATCATCTCCATCTATGAGAGGTCAAACACGCAGAAATCTCGCCAATGCTCGGGAGGGAAGCACAGAATATGTAGATTTAAGGGCAATAAATTGCTAGTTTGAGGAACTCCTGTTTTTTGGACTCGAATGTGGAAAGAATTTGAAGAAGAGAGCGCTAATTCACGCACAATAATACACCAAAATCGGAAGAAACATGAACTTACGATTTGTCGGATACTGATGCGGAGAGAGAGTGTGATCTTCTTCTTCTTTGATGAAGTGAGTGGACGACTAACTGTCCAGACTCCGTGGTGCCACCTCCGGCGGTGACGACGGCGACAACGACAGCGTCTGGTTGAATCTACTTGGCTCCGCTCCGCTAATTGCAGCTTCGCTTCTCGCAGTCCTGGCAATTCCTGATGCTTCATTTTTGCTCCGTCCGTTGTGAAGGCAGCAGAGGCTTCCCCCAATTTCGCTCCACGGAGGAAGAAGAAGAAGAAAGATGGAGAAAGAGCCTTTGGCGTCAAGAAGGAGAAGGAGAAGGAGAGACCCGCTTTGCTTCCTACTGTTCAGTTAAGGATGAGCCGAGATCCATCGATAGGGTTGACGGTGATGTTGATTTGACGAAATCAATAATAGAAAAGTCACAAAAAGAAAAATTTTAAAAAGTTGCGGCGCTGCCGAAAGACTAAAGAAAAAAAAATGGATGAGAGAATGAGATCAAGTGGATCTTACCAATTCTATGTGCATTGATTTATGCTGCTAACTTCTGTATGGTTGTATTGAGATCATCACCCTTTTCCCAGTTCCTTTTCCACTTGTATCTGAACAGTGACACAACAACTAGTTCTGGTGTGCTTAATGTACCCTTAGAAAAATTCTTCATTTTTGGACACTCTTCCACTTCAAAATTCCATAAGGATGGGAACCTAAAGATGCAACTTGGGATGGAAGAGAAGCATTCTAAGTTTGGCAGATGTTCAAGTGTCAACATTCTTAGCTTCCCAAAAGAAATCACTTTTCCTTCTCTGTTTCCATCATCGGCCACTACTTCTTTCATTCTTTCACATCCTATTATAGTCATATAAGTAAGATGTACCAAATTTGTGACTGCTGAAGTCGTTACTAGATGTACCAATCCTGAGGAATTCTTCACCACTAAATTTGTCAAATTCGGAAGGATGTCTCGGTTGGAAATATTGTTGTCAAATAGGGACAATCCCAAACCTCAAATGTTTCAATGCTCGAGAAGAATTTTCGACACTAAAGAGTCTTCTCTCCACACACACTTTAAGTTGTGTAGCTTGTTCAACTTAAGTTCTCTTAAATTTTCAAGCACCGGATGTTTCCTTTCTTCAACAAGCCCTTCGTTCGGGAATAAATCTTCAAAGGAGCTACAGAAGACTTCAAGGCTTTGTAAATTCTGAAATCTCTCTAGGAGGAATATGGAAGGAAAGACAACCTTTTTATCATGAAAGCATGCTAGTGTTAGTGCTTTTAGCTTACTGAACATGTCATCCGAAAAATTTCCATCCTGTATCATCTGAATATTGTTATTGACTAATAAAAGTCTCTCCAAGTTGGGAAAGTCCTGTCGAATTGCCAATACAACAAGAGAAGTAAATTCAACAAAGTTTCGACAATAAATCATGTGCTGTAAAAGGTAAACCTATTAAGATGATTCGCATGGAAGGTGGTCATCTTCTTAAAGTTCATTATATCTCAAGAACCTTGTGTTCAAGACTCAAGCTTTTAAAAGTCTCATGTAGAGGTTGGTCTCGGTCAAGTGGATAGAGTGAATCTAAATTCAAGATCCCTGCACTCACTAAATTCATCTTTTGTAAGGAATATCTTATCTTGTTGACAAAAATTTATCTTCTTTGGAATCTTATGTAATGGGATGCACTCAAGATGTCACTAAAACATATGGGGTCCATAAATTTAGAAGTATGCTTAAGATATAAGAAATATCTTATGTTGTCTGCAAACTTATAGGAAAGGGATTCTAGTTTTCTATAGTATTATAACAGGATAACATGATGACTAGTGTATTAAAAAATACAGTAGAAAATAGTGCACTAAGGTACTAATGTTATTTTTGTTATAAAAAAAAATTGTTTGAATTGATTTTTTTAGAGTTTGTAGAAAATGAAATAGAGAAGAAAAGTTCAAGTGTGTGTGTCAATAATGGAGAGGACCTCTTGGCAAATCCTTATTGATGTATTCTAGGTTAGATTAGGAATATATTCTGTTATCAATAGAATACTGTAAATTTTTTTGTAACTCTAGGTAATGGAATATCTTATGCATGTCCACAAATGGAAGTGTACGTAAGATATTAGAAATATCTTAATGTTGTCGACAAACTAATAGGTAGGGAGATCATGTTTTCTATAACATCATAACGCGACATGATATGCAATGGATATGATATTAGTGACTGCTTTAAAGAACAAAGTAGAAACTAAGGGAGAGCAACTATAATCATACCCTCTCAAATGAAGAGTGTGCTTCTTGATTTGAAAGGTCTTGTTGATCATCTCTTTGAGCCCATCTGTTCATGGATGCCACAAAGGATAACATGCTCAATTTTTCACAATGAGTCACTCGTAATTCCTCCAATAATGGCAAATTCAAAGGCAAGTTAGGACAAAAGCTCTTGAGTCGTGGCATGTCATGTAACACCGAGAGAGGTTAGTTTTGGGAAAAGATCTTGAGTAGTATTGGAGCGTGGAGTGTCATCCCCCACTAGCGACTATTTCCTCGATCTCACAAGACTTCACTTTAAGTTTTCCAAGTTGGGTTAAACTTGTAGCCACCCAATATGGAAACAAATTTTCAAGGCTCTTACAATTCAGAACCTTCACTTCCCATAAACAATCAAAAGTCAGAGTTTCTAGAGGACCGTCAGTCCATATTTTGCTTAAATTGTCCATGTGGGAAAGATCCATCCACCTAAGTCGAGGAAATTGTACCTGCCATATTGAGAAAAAAAATGACACAATGAATGTGATTGCATTGAGTTATGACCTTAAAGAAGAAATTTCCAGACTTTTCCCTCATTCTCACAAATCATGAGAAGTCAAGATCTCATTAGTGACATAAATAAAGAGGGGTTGATTGATGCCTTTATACAAGTTGATTGAAGACTAAGGCTAGAGATAATGCATTGCAACAAACATGAAATTATAAATGCATTTATAAGATTTTGAAGTGACCAGACAATGTTGACTTTTCTTAATTACTCGGCAAATCATAGCGATAACTTAAAAGTTCGGGAATTAGGCTGATAGGCCTTATGCACATGGAACTTGGGTTTGTTCAAATGGTTGCTAAGACTAGTTCTGTACCTTTCAACTTCATCCTAATCCCCCTCCTCCTAAGTCCTCATTTCTTTTTATTTCTTTTTATAGTAGCTCTTATGTCACAATCACAGAGAGAGAGAGAGAGAGAGAGAGGCGCTATTTCGTGGTTTGGGTTTTGGAGTTGGATGCAAGAGCATCTAAAGCATAAGAAAACCTACAATGCAAAATTGAAAGAGAGAGAAATGAGAGCCCTCCCTATTTATGCTAATGCATGAATGGAGCCGTTGACTAAACATCAATGATAGCTCACTCAACTGTTTCTCTATGCAATTAAATGAGGACAAAGACGAAGAAGAACAGAATATGAATCCGCAAAACAATGTTGGTTCCATGGAGGCATGACAAGTTGTATTTTGTAATGAATAAGCACGAAAACTAGCAAAAAGTTTAGGGAGCTTGCTAGGCAGTCCGATAGAACTATTGAAAAGAGCAACATTTAGATTCAGTGATACAAGCTGAAAATTTCCGTTATGTTAGTCGGCAAAGATTAGTTATGTTTTAGATTTGTTTGCTTCAAGGTGAACATGCATAACAATTAGAGAAAAAGCAAGGGCATGGTGATGATGAGCTAGTCAACTAAGGATATGAATAGTGGGTGCGAAGAACTTAAGCAGTGTATGTATTGAATAAGGAATGGATGAAACTAATGCTTGGCTCAACATTATTTCCTCTATTTACCATGAGCACTGCTAATTATTCATACTAAATTGCAAATAGTACTTATGAATCTTCAAATTAATACAATTCACTGCAGAGAAGAGTCATGAAATTTATATGGCGAACCGGATATAAAAAAAAAAAATAAAATTATAGTAACTTCAATTGTTCACAACCTTTTTCTTTTTTATGCATGGAAATTTTTGTATTGAAAGAAAATAATTTCTTAATAGGCATGGGCAACATAACGACTTGAAAAAATAACATAATGTTATGATCTCAGCAAAAACAAGTTGGGTCAATTTACTAGTTTTACCTTGCTCAAAAAAAAAATTTACTAGTTTTACATTGGACCATTAATAACATCCTTGAAATAATATTTATTCAAATTTGAGGTGGAAAAATAAAATAGAATCTTGTGGTGTACGAGTGATCCACCCCTTGGCAAAAAGTGGGTGTGCACCCGTGATCGCATTTTGTTTGTATGGAGAAAATCAAGATTTTTTTTTACTACATCATGACCTCAATGAATTATTCATTGAAAAGTAAGTATTGATATTTTTCATTTGGTTACAATATAATTAATGCAATTACGACCTATCACAAAAAAAAAAAAAAAAAAAAAATTGACCTTCCACACTTCCTTAAATCTATCAATTAGTATAGTTTTGAAATTATCTAATAATATGGGAGCTCATATTTGATATTAAAATGAAATTAACGCTATTACAACTTATCACTACCAAAAGATTAGATGACTATTTTCATACTTTCCCAAATTTATTAGTATTGTTGATTGAGTGTTATAATGACTTTTTGAAATATTCTTAGAATGTGGGGCTTGGTATTATATAACTTATACATGCAAATGACAGTATAAATAAATAATTAGTGATAATTCTTACAATTAAAAAGTAAACAAATGTGTAGATACTTGTTATAATTAAACATTCTACTCACATAAAACAATAGAAAGAATTGCGAAAAATTATGAGAATAAAAAAAAATTCCTCCGTCAAAAAAAAACAAAACAAAACTTGCATGGAATCCGTAATAAAAAAAAATAAAAAAGGTCAAAACAATCAAATTTGGGTCAATATCGTGCATTTTCAAGTGCCTTAGGATTCGACCCATAAAAGTGAAGTGCCGGAGGAGGTTGTCATTTATTGCGTTTAGTCTTCACATGAGGAGAACTTCATGAGACGGAATGAAAGTGTTGACTGGATGATCAATTCCTATTATTTTTAATTTTTTATGCTAGACAGGACTAAATATTGACTAAATCAAAATAAAAATCTCAATCCACCTCACTTTCCTTCTCCATCTACCATCTCCATCCCATTGAGCCCAACCTTCCCGCCTCCTCCGCCGTCCACCACACTGAGCAAGTTCCCGCATCCGCGTCTACCCAGGCGACCATTGCATGGCGTCCAACCCTCTCCGTCGTCTTTGTGGTCTGCCCGTTCATGACGCCGCTCGTCCATGGACGGGTTCAAGCTCCGGCCCTCTCATCCATGGCCATTCTTCCACGACATCTGTTTCTCTTTTTTCTTTCTTTTGTTTGATCTCGAGTCCATAGCCGTTGAGATCTCAAACTCGCCATCAAGGCTCATGGCCATGGACAAGCGGTGGTCGCGATTCGTGGGGGAGCCTCCTCGCGAGCCATGGACAAGCTAGGCTTGCGTCCATGGACGAAACCAGATCTCGGAGGCACGACTCAGTCCGAGATCAAGACGGGCAACAACCACGGCAGTTGTGACGATGGAGGGTGGCTCGGCCATGGATGGGGCCGACCACAAGCCGCCGTGGGCGTCAACGGAGGGGACAATGGCAGTCCATAAGCCGTCGTTACTCGCAACGGGACTTCGGATCTGCAACCATGGCTAGCGGTGACAGCGGCTCGTCCATGGCTACAAGCGCGGTGGTCGATTTCCGGATCGCAACTCCGTCGCTATGGACGGCCCTAGATTTCGAGATCCGTAGAACGATGAGGCGGACAAAACAAGGAAGACGGCCATGCTCGGCTTGGACATAGCAAGGGTCGGCCCTAATCAAGGCGTTGGTGACTCCGCCGTTGGCGACAGCGGAGGAGGGGCAGAGATCGGGCGGCTGTGGACGAAGGAGGAGGAAGAGAGGGCTGAAGAAAAGTTTTTTTTTTTTAATTTTTCTTCGCCGGAATCAATGCCCTGACCGAATCGACGCCGAAATCGCTTCCGCATTGGAGATCCACTTCGACCCACCATAACCAACAAGCTCCGGTTCGCGTAATCACTCGGAACCCATGGAAGCACGTGCACAGAGAGGAGGCGAGCTTCAGAGAAGCGATTTCGAAGCTTTAGATTCAACCATTGGAGAGACCACCCAATCAATCGCCCAAAAAAAAAAAAAAGAAGTAAGAGGAAGGGCGAGGGGAAGAAGAAGAGTTACTGTTACTTGACTCTGTAGATTTGGTTCACTTTTTTTTTTTTTCCTCGTTGCGAAAAGGAGATCAAGGTGAAACGAAATGACTGAGAGAGAACAATTCTTAAGGGGGAGAAGTCTAAAACACCAAATAGACTTTGTCTAATTTCTTCCTTTTTCTTTTTTTTTTTTTTTCCTTTGTCAAGTGAGCGCACCGCAACAAACAACTGATGGAGGCCAAGGCCACCGTGGTGTGGTTCACGTAGAGATGCACCTTCGGAGAGGAAAGAGGGAGGGAGGGAGCAAAGCCATACCAAGAAGAGGAAAGAGAGCTTTCCAGTGATGGGCCGTTATTGAAGGGAAAGGGGAGCAAAATTTTAATGGTTCAATTGATAAGTGGGTCCGGCGTTGCCACGTGTCGATTTGCGGATGATTCAATACAAATCCTACACAGTGTATTTAATGCACCTAATATTTTCCCTTGGGTGGTGTTGTGGTCGGATAATTTATTCTGATTTTTAAAATTTTTATTTTAGCTAGGACATTGACTAAATATTATCATCTAGTTATGAAATAAGACTTGCAATGTCGGCAACCGCCCATGGAATTGCTACTATTTATTATCCAGATGTCCTTTTTCTCTTTTATTTTTTTTCCTTTTTTTTGCCATTTCTTTTTTTGAAAAAAGTAATCTGCATTTTCTCCTACCAAACATAGATTCTGCGTAGTATCACACTAATTATCACTCAATATGATAAACCAAAGTTAATATTTATTGTATAATGTAGGTACATAATTTGATAGGTTGTTGGAGTATAGCTATTCAAATATGATTTACAAACAAAGAAGATGAACCACTTCATGCATATTGACCTTTTTTATTTTTTTTATTTTATTATCAAGACCCAAGCTCAAGCATTGATGATTATTAAAATGCATTAATCAAAAGTTGGCTCCATTTATTGTTTGGGAAGATGATTATGGTACAAAGAGCCAAAATTATGGTATAATGAGCTGTAATAGTTAAGCAATTTGTGAAATTGGCTTTTACAATTATGAAGTTTTACTTTTCCTTTTTCTTCATGTTTAATAGAATGACAATAGTTTGCTTCCAAACGCAAATAAATATGAAGGGGCGATACTTAATTTTTTTTCTGCCATTTTTAGATGCTATTCTATGTTTTGAACTGTTTTAGTTCTTTATAATTGAAATTGCAAGAAAAAAAAGCAATACTTCATCTTTTTTGCCATTTTTAAATGTTTTAATTTCAAAAGTAAATGTTTTATATGGTTATTGTGATAACTTTTTAGGAACCTCGTTAATTAATTCTAAAGTACCACGCATGATATGATTTCATGAACTTACACCAACTTAACACTTCTAAAAAGGATATGGAGATGTACAATTAATAGTTATATTTCTTGAGGATTAGAATATTTTTAATCTTCATCTTAAATATTAGAAGATTATGTATATAAATTGGCACAAGCACAAAATTTGCATCATATTCATGGATGTGCATTGTCCAATACTATGAGAACAAGTATGTTCCAAATGAAACACCAAAGAAATGTCCAAAATGCATTTGTTTGAGAGACTAACTTGAGGAGTGAAAAATGAAGGGGGGTGCCATGGTCATTCTCCATCAAGATTGCCAATCAAACTTCTCATCTTGGGGCAATGGGCAATGTTCATCATTTCTAATTTGGGGCATTCCAGCATATGATTTTTTTCCCAAGAGGAAACAAGTCAAATTGGGCAAGTATTCCATAGTCATCCACTCAAGAGCCTTTTGGAATGTAATCTTCTCCATTGTGTTTCCCTCTCCTTCTTCCTCTACGATCACTCCTTCCATCTGACCACATTCCTTTATTTCTATTAGTCCAAGATGGGCAAGGCACCGAGCCATTGAACGAGAGAAAGCATGTCCCAAGTTGCTGCAATTATAAAGGATGAGATCTTTTAGATAATAGAAGCGTAGCGATTCTTGAAGATCTTTGTTCCATAGTGCCTCAATTTTGGTAGATTGACCAAGTTCAATTCCCATAGTTGAGGTAGCACTCGAGTGCTTTCCATAGCCTCAGCCCTTCAAATCAAATATTTCTTCAAGCACCTTGCAATCATGCACTTGCAAAAGTGCAATTTTCTAAAACAAGCATCAATCTGGATGGAATAGCGCTAATAAATGATGGACATTTATCTACCACTATTGATTTTAATTGCCAATACGACTTGATGGGATTAAGTTCATTATGCCATTTTCCAATCAGCCTGGGGAACTCAGATAGCAACATTCTCTTTGCTCCAGCAAGCGTACCCTACCAAAGAAAAAAAATGCATCATTAAACATAAAGTTCCAGCTAGTAGAAAGCAATTATTCAATTAGTGGTCAAAACCATCCAATTGGATGGAATTTGGTAACTAGTGCATACCATTGCTTCAAACATATTTTGGATGGTGATGTTGAGGCTTCCCTTCCAAAACCACGCATGCTTTGATACTTGAACTCTTTTAACTTTGCGCCTCTATTGGTCCTTGAGAGAAAAACTTCATGTTGGGACATATAGTCACAATGACATCTTCCAAGAGAGGGAACATCAAAGTGTATCCACCTGAGCTAAAACTTCTCAACCCTATCAACCCATCAAGCTCCATATACTTCAGTTGATTGAAAGCCACCACAAATTCATACCCACCTTCCTCATCACTGATGACTTTTGTCAATATTCTACAATTACTTATCCTCAATTTTGTGAGTGCCACCAAATTTTTAGCCATTGTCGGTGTGAACATATTTGATAACCCATCACAATGTGACACATCTAGAGTTTGCAGATGTCGAATATATCTTGAATCCTGCATATCGAGCACAATAACTGCATTTTAAAATGTCGAGTCTCATGTGATTCAATGGAAAGAAATGTGCCCTCATGAAACAAACATTATTGCTGATCTTTTATATTTGACTTGTATCCATATTTGAACTTGATTAACTCCTTAAATTCACATTTCTAAAGATATATCCCTTGTGAAAATAACTCCTGCGTCAATTATAGTCACAATTACATTAATTTCAATCGTTAATGTCAACAATAATGTCCCATCTTTTCTTTGTTAGCATAAGATCAGCACTTTTTATAGGGTTCAAATTAGATAACACACTTGTGCCATGGTAAGATCACACCACATACCATGTGTTTTTTTTTTATCTTTGTGGTACTTAAAAGAGAGCTAAATAGTTGGAATTAACCTCTTTTTAAAGGGGATCGATGAGTATGCATTTGTTACATCAAACATTGACAGGAATGTTTAATCAATATTCAAAGAACATATTATGTTTCAATGTTGCAATATGTCTATGGATTCATGGAGAAATGTACAAGTTTATATCTTCGCTTATAAAAGCATCTTGTATGAGATGCTTGGTTTAACCATCACTTTAAATATTCACCATCAAAGCAAAACAAATAATATTGGATCATACCTCTAAATCACTTACAGACAAGGAAGAACTGATTTAAAGAAACAAGAACCATGTCAAAAGGGTAATCAACGTTAGAAGTTACGCAATTGATGTAGTAAAAGAAAATTGTAGTGGATCGTTTGAGGAAGAATATTAGCAATTAAGAAGAAAATGATGGAGAGATTGAGATAAAAAAGCCAACCAATCATCCATCAAAAGGTGCAATACAATAAGAGTGTAAGATTTTTCCAATACCAAATGCCTCAAATCATTATTATATCACTCCAAAGCAATTAAAGAGTGAGGCTAAGAGAAAGCCACTAAAAAATGAATTGCTTGGGCAAACAAACAAATCTTACTTACATCATTCCCCACTTGAAAGAACTATACTTAATCGATTAAATTTTCCTAAATTCATTGATTTTTATCCATGCTGGGGGATCTAGTAGTTAGATATCAAGGATAGATCATACTTATACTCAAGTCAAATAATTGAAGGTTTTTCTAAATATCCAATTATAGAAATTAAAATTATTCAAGAAAGTCGATGCATTTATTTTGTGGGAGGGCCCGTTTCCACAACCTCTTTGGGTGCATAAACAACATTTTAGGTAAACGGCCTATATTGCTTTTAGTTTAATCAAAGTGGACTCACTTGTAAATCACTCTATTTCATTTTCCTTTGAAACATTCTTTCGCTATCCACTCAACAAGACATATGACTCAACTAAAATATCTTATCTACGAATTGTATTTTATTTCTTTAGCAAGAGTTTCATAAGAATGGCCTTGTAGTTCATGTGAAAACTAAACAGGGTGATTTCTGAAGCCCTAGACCCTAGATATCTTTCTCGCTTAGGGCGATGGAGAGTGCTTAGATTCCTTTTACGGTGCAATTAAGAGAAAGAGCAAAGCTTCCTTCGATCGGGAAAATAAATGAGATCTTGCAAGTGCAAATGATGTCAAGTGAGCGTATTAAAGGCCCTTCATCTCCAGCCACTTGAACTTTGCTGCTCACTTTCCTCTCAATTGTTTTTTCAATTTAATTCAATGTACATGCGTGCAATGTCTATGCCATACATGTGAGGCTGATGAGAGTTTTAAGTTTTTTGGAACATCATAAAACTTTTAGAGATCCTATTTGGCAGTCATATTACCAATTCATGCTTTGTGCAAGTACAATAAGAGATGTTCAACCATATTTTATGAAAACTATTTGTAGAGATATTGAAAGTAAGAAATTGCAACTCATACATGTCAGCAACTTTGAACATTTATGCTTTTACGACACATTTTCTATAAAAATATTTTAATCAAAATATACATTATAAGTAACTTAGTTTTTTCCTTGGCCATGCTTATCTCCAGTGTATTTAATATTTTAATGTAATGTTAATCACGTACCTCTTGATTGAAGAGTACAGTAGCACGTGATGTGACACGATCTTGACTTCGACTTTCTTGTGCACCTGTAATTGGTATTTCATTGGATGAAAAGAATATCACCATTTGTATTGCAAAGATGAATATATCTACAAGACAATCTTCAATGATAAAAAGGAAAAATCAAACTTACACTTTCCACAAGAAAAGCACCTCAAACTTTTTAATTGTTTAAGTGTAAATCGGTTAACATCGGGAATGCCAAAATTTCTGATGTTTCCATTCCCAATCCTTCTTCCTCCATAATGATCGCCTTCGTCTTCTCACAATCCGATATAGTCAGTTTTTTTAGTTGTGTGAGAGATTTAACCATGGATGGGAAAAATATAAACTCGAGGCTATCCAAGCCAATGATTTCTAATGTCTCCAATATCCGAAAGGCAACCTGCGAAATTTGCTCATGGAATTGGTGATCAACTTAAATCTTGAATTCGTGAACTTTCAGACAGTAAATATAGATGAGTGCCAAGTGGAGAGGGAGATTATTAAATTGCACAAAAGGAAAAAAAAAGAATAAAACAGAAAAATGGAGTAAAAAACAAATCTCCATACTATCGTCATTTCTAATTGCCAATCTTTCCTTCGCTAAAAAAACTTGCAATGCTGAGCTTAATTTGATGAGTGAGCTAGTTTTATTCCATCCGAAGTCCTTCGGAAATGGATTAGCAAGTGGAGCATTAGTCATCTCTCTCTATATAATAAAGCAAACCCAACAACACTTTCGACCTCAAATTTTGGCCCAAAAAAGTTCAACTGATATCCATGGCCATGTGTCCAATGAGAACAATGGCGAAAGTTAAAAGCCCCAAACACTACGGCAATTAAGAAAAAGCGAAGAGGTAAAGGCTCACACACACAGCCTTGTGGGACCCACAACAAATATATCCAGGACCCTCTATTGACGGGGAAATTAACATATTGCAGGAGTCTTGGGCCCCACCATTGCCTTTGGTGCTTATCGCCATTATGAAAATACACTAGTCAACGAAATAGCCGCCTCAACTTTTGTTGGACAAAATAGTTGTGCGCTTTTCTTAACTAGGCAATTGTTTGTCCTCTGTTTATTGACTTCTCTCTTTAATGTTAGTAAAACACTATCTATAACCAATTTAACAAGATATCAAACACCAATTGTGAATTGTGTTTGTTATGCCAAAAATAAGTACTAATATATCTATAAATAATGAACATGCACAAAATTCTCTACTCTTACAATTATGAGACCTATGCAATGACTAAGTGCTCGTTTAAATGCAATATAAAAGAGACATGCGTCAATCGATTAGCATAGTTGCTTTTATTTAAAAACCCGGTCCTCCTTTCCATTCCTCATGTTGGTTTTTAAGAGAGTTGCCTATATTATATATTTTGTGGATTATAACAAAGTTTGATAACTGAATTCAATGAAATCCATTTCAAAAAATTAAAAATTACTTTACTAATGGAATTATTTTAGTGCCAAAATTCCCTTTGATTTTGCTTATGAAAGCCTATGAATATAACTTAGAATCTATCACAAACTAATTTACATGGATTTCATATAATTATTAGGATTTCTATGCACTGAAGAGAAACGGAAGATTGCTTTATCTAATTATAGAGAAGGCATGCACAAATAAAGCAATTAGGAAGAAAACAAACTAAAAATAATGAACTGAATAAGCACCACAATCCGCATTACATCTAATAAGCGAAGGAAGAAAAAATTAATAAATAATTAACATTCTTTTGATAGAAAGTTACCTGTTGTCCATTGAAGAATGCAATTTGAGTGCCAACCAGGTTGTTTGATGTACTACTCAAAGGAGCCGACTTGGCAATGAAAAAGTTCTTGATATGTGGCAAGGAATGCAATTTCAATACATGCATATTACGCATCTCAAATTTGCCACTCTCATCAACTTCTACAATTCCCTGCATTAACATGCAATTGACAACTTCGATCTCTTTTAGCTGTGGAAGTTCCCTCACCGATGAAAGAGGAAATAGAACTTCCATCTTGTGACAATACTTGACTTGTACTACTTTTAATGCACTAAAGGACTTGGAGGAGATATTGTTGGTGCATATCTTCTTCAAGTTGGTGAGATTCCATAGAAATAATGACTCCAACGTCTTAAAATATGTATGGGATGGCGAATGGAGGATGTAATGGACGGAGGGACTATTCAGGATGTGTAGATGCTTTAATTCTGGAAAAGCTTTTTGGGATAACGCACAAATACTTTGCTCAATTCCATCCAATCCGTCTAAAAAAAGATCGTTGGTTTTGTCTAAGATACTTTGTATGCATCCTTTCTGAAAAATATCACTTTTTGGATCCAACATGAGCTCCAATGTGTTCAATCCTTGGTGACTTGACCATTGCCATAGTTTACCGATCTGAATTTTGGACTTGGTTAATTTCTTGAAGGTTAGATCCTCTGGGATCACACTTGGATTGAGAATAACTAGATGCAAAATTCTGAGATTCTTCATGTTATTCAACTCAATAAGACTAGCATTAGTTGGTGGAGTTTGGTCCACATCATTCCATTGTTTAAAGCTACCCTTCATGTACAACTCCTCCAATTTGATTAAGCTTCCAAGCACACCTGGTTCAATTACCTGAAGATTTGAACAATGATTCAAGTCCAATAACCTCAGCTCTACCAATTGCCCAATTTCTTTTGACAATCGCTGAATTTCGGAGTTCATAAGGCTGAGAATTTGTAAACCTTTTAGCTTGCCAAGAACGGCCACATCTTCTAACGAAGAACGATCGAGACACAGAGTGTATAAGTTCTCCAAGAATTGAAACGGCGAAGGCGAACGATTGAGACGTATCCCATTAAGATTTAAGACTATGAGATTTCTCATAGAGTTGAAATATGAATCTGAGACCTCAAGAAAATTATTTTTTGTGAACAACATAAAGATCTGCAATTCAGGGCAATCTAATTCTTCAGGAAGCTTCTCCAATTTAACATAAGGAAAGCATATTGCCTCACAACTTTTGAGCTTATCCTTTGACAACTCTGTCAACAACTTATTGTTATCTTTCAAAATGAGAAGAGGGTGGTCCCTTGAAGCAATTGAGATAACAAACCCACAAACCAAGTCATGAATCTTGAAACCATTACCATCTTCATCTTCTAACAAAAGAGAGGAGGCTTTCAGAGTATGGATCAGTGAGCCCAACCTTTCTCTAGCTTCTTCCATGCTGCTAGCTTCTCGAAATAACCTCAAACCCATGCCGTACCTCACCAAGTATTCAAGAGATGGCTTAGAGACACCACAAGCAACACAAAGTCGTAACAATGACTTCGCCTCCTCGCGTTTTATACGATCATAACTTACTCGCAACGTCTTATTTATCACCTCACCGGTTTCTTCGTTCCAGATTTGTTTCAAAGCATCCTTACACTCAGAGTAACTAGTGTCTATAAAAAGTTTCGCTATTGCGAGAATTAGAAAAGGCAAACCTGCACATATGGAGAGTGCTTCCTCCACCAAGGGTTCTAACTCAACTTGAACTTTGCCTCCCACCTCCGTCTCAAACAGTCTTTTTGCCTCTTCGTTTTCCAGCCCATAAAGGACGAAGGCATTGTCACAGTGCATTTCCCTTCGCAGAACACGTTGATCTCTTGACGTCAACAATAACTTGCACCCCATAACTTTGTTGTTATGTCCGCAAGGAATGCCGACTGATTTCAAGTCGAGCTGCTCCCACAGATTGTCCAGTATTATGAGGACCTTTTTTGTCTTCCCCTCAGCTTCCAACCTCTCGCACAGAAGCTTCGCGCGCACGCTGACAAACTCCTCCTTCTTGAAGTCCAGGCCCAACTCGTGCGCAATCTCTCCTTGAATCCTCTTGATATCTGGATTTTGCGACACATCGGCCTTAGCAACCCAATCAAACAACTTCTTTTCCCTTATTCTCTTCTCGGCATCCACCAAAAGGGTGGACTTGCCGACCCCGCCCATCCCGTGAACCCCGACCACGCTATAGCGGTTATCCACAAGAGCGTCCATGATGTTCCGTATCATCAAATCTCTGGATTCGAAGTCGACAGAAGAAGCGGAGGCCGCTGTGGTGGTCGACTGGACGACATCTTTGCCTTCTCTCCCAGCTGGAATTAGAGCAGCGACATTACCAGGAGCAGGACCGCTGAAGGAGATCTCCCTGTTACTGTTTTTCAAAATGAGATTCTTAATGTCGTCGGTCTCGTGCTTGGCCTTCCTGCTGAACTGATAGCGACAATTGGGGTCGGGAAGAGTCCCGTGGCAGCAAGTCTTGCTCGCCTTTTCGAATTTGCCCAACAGGTCTCTCGCCTCTATCAAGGCCTTCTCAGCACTTGCCAGAAACTCCGGGACCCATCCGTGGATACTTCGTAGATTGTTTTCGGCCCCTTCCGCGGCATGGCGGATCCTCTCAGCCTCGTACTCCAGATTCCCGACTTCCTTCCGAAGATTGTCGGCGTAGCTCTTGGAGGACATGACGTAGCTGAATCCACGCTTGAGGGGAGCAACTAAGCACTTCAAAACATCCCATGCAATTGAAATGGCAGAATCGGTCGACATTTTCTTTGATTTTTGTCCGAGAAATAAAGAGCGAGAAAACAGAGCGACAGATAAAGAGAACGATGAAAAAGAGAAGCAGATAATGAAGGAGGAGAAGGAAGAAAGGTCGTGCCGAGGAGAAGAAAGGGCGAGACAGAGCAAGAACGATGAGAGACGAAGAAGGCAAAGAGATTTGAGTTCAGAGAAGGATGATGGAAGGGAATGTCGAAGAGCAATCAATACAAGCAGGGAAGAGCTCGGTAGCCTTAACTAAACACCAGTCAGTTCTTTTATAAGTCGGGTAGTACAGACAAGAATGGAATGGGGGACTTGTAGACGATGACTAACAGAAATGGGTGATTTTCTTCATTTTATTATTCCTTCAGTTGACCGGTCACCGCTAATGCACAAACATTGATTAGGTGCGAGAAAATTATAAAAGTAACGAAAGCTAAGCCCACGTGGTCACGATATTGGATACAGTCTGTTCGCTTGATTTTTTTTCTAAAATTTAAATTGCCCGCGCATCGTGGGGCTTCAAAATAAAAAATAATAAAAATATAATTACCAGCTGTCAAAATAACAAAAATGACTCGACTTATATCATCGCCCGTGGAATGAGTGCTTTATACAGTGTTAGCATCAATATAACAAAATGTAATTAATAAAGAGAACAAACGGACAAGGATAGGCCACACTCACTACGTAGTTCTTAAAGAAGCAGCAATATGGGTTTTTTTTTTTTTTAACAGAAAGCAGCAATATGGGTTACAAATCCATTTTTCAACTCAATTTTAGTGCGTCAGTCTGTATATGAGTCAATTAAAATTTTAAAACCCAAATAAGATAAATTTAAAACATCAAAGCTCAGCTCTACATGGATTTTTGTAGGTTTGCAAGACTCGTATGCAACCCATAATTACATGAAAAAAAAATCATTAAAATCGATAAAAAAAAGGCATCATTTTGTTGAAATAATCCACGTCACACCTCAGCATTATATATAAGATTGTCGGTGATGACTACACTGTCATGTCGAATAAATCAAGTATGACTAGGTCAAAATGACTGGATTACATTTTCCATCAAAGGTTTACGACTACATTGGTTCAATTAGAAATAATTTAAGACTCGATTAGTTTCGATATAATAAGTTTAAAACTAATTGTGCAATTATGTCAATAATTTTTCTGGTTAGTAGTGCATAATATTATTTGATGTGGAGCTTAGATGGCCACAATTTTTTTGGATAGAGCATGAAATTCAATTCTTAAAGGCAGCTCTTTGGGTAGAGGGTTTAATTACAAAATTATATAGAGGAGATTTTCACATTGATTTTATTTGTGAAGTCAGTGCATAATTTTATATCAAATAGTATAATTTGCCAAAAAGAAAATTCACACCGAACGTAATCAAATTCAGAGCACTTTCCCCAGAGAGATACCGTAGATGAAAATGGAAATACGAAAAAAAAAAAAAAAAAAAAAAAAAGGCATGGTAAAAGTAACCGCAAGCTAAAAATGTGAATGTGGGAAGTTAACCATAACAGAACAGGTATTTTAGCATTTTGTCCGTTTTGGTCTCTTAAGGAAATATTACATAGGGACAAATTTGGGAACAACCCTGACAGAGTATCACATGTGAAATTTAATTTTCTCATGGCATCCAGATAAAGCGAGACCCTTTTATGATTGTCCGTACATCCTCATGATTTTTTTTTTTTTTTTTTTGCATTTTAAGAGGGGTATCTGACTTAATGTTAAAGTTAGATGTTTTGCCGTTGAAAAATATTACAAGGAATCCATATTGATAATTTTTTAACATATTGATAAGATTGCATGTTACTCTTAATAAAAACTACTTATACTCGGTAAATGTATCCATTATAGGCTGAAATATTTTCATATATGGCGAAATATTCCATATGTTGTAAAAACACTCATTAATAGCAAAAAGTGTTTTTTTAAGTTATGTTTCCTTTTCATCAGTGTAATATCAACAAAAATCAATCAACAAAAAAATAATGATTAACCAAAAGAAAAGCCAGAAACAAGATTATAAAATATATATTTACTTAGAATAAGAACACATTTTGGGCAGTTTTAACTGTCAAACAAACCACCGACCAAAAGAAAAAAAAAACTGTCAAACAAACCAATGAAGGTAGGTTGTGGTTAAATTCCATTTCTTGCAATTAAAATTCAAAAGAAAAATACTATTGAAATCCAAAATAATTTAGTGAAATGCCTGGGGCGCGTAAAATAGCTATGGCCTTTGACGTCAGAAATCTGACTTTAGATTAGAACCCACATGTCCCAAGTTCTGTCTCCATGATATGCTACACTTTAGTTAGCAGTATCTATTTACTTTTTCGAGCTCTTCGCAACTTTTTTCTTCATATTGCTGTACAGTGCACGCGAGCCCTCTTCGCCGAAACTTGCATGAAGTGAATTTCTTTGACAGCTGCCCTTTTTGCAGGATAAAAAGTTGATTTTTCTTTTATTGACAGCCCTCTCTCTCTCTCTCTCTCTCTCTCTCCTTCTTTCCTCCCTTGTATGAGGGGATGCTGCTTTTCTTGAACCATTTTTTCACAATGACAAAGCGTGGTAATGGTAAGTGAAATGGACACGCTGATATGCAGGACAACTTGGCCCTTGGTCTGTGAGGCCAGTTGGACTAGCGGTGACTTGAAGTCCTTTTCCCACTCTTCCTCTTCAGTGAATTCCTTAGGAAGCTAAAAACTTGTAGGACACTGCTCCAAGTCGTCACTGGTCAAAACTTTATAATAAAAAAGAAAAAAAAAAAAAAAAGACTGCTTTCAGTCGCCTTGATCAAAACAACAATGTGGACTTATAAACAATCGAGCAATATAAACATCAATCCGGGACTAGTGCTAATTTCAAAGTCACCATCTTTTAATACCTATGTATATTGAGATGGATGACTTTTTGCATTTTATTGTTCCTTGACTGGTCAACATCACAAATGTTTGAGTTCCATCCTTTCCTCCACCATTTATAGACTGAAATATTATCCAAAAAGTTATAAACTTATTATATGACAGCCAATTCAATTCTAAACTTTCTAAATTTTCCAATTTAATTATCAATCTTTTAACGATGGAAATAGCTTACGTAAATACCAATCGTCGTAAGTGATTTCCAATCAAAATTAGTTGGACTGTCTATACTGGAAAATTGTCAAAATTTTTAGAATTAAATTAACAAAATTGAAAAATTTAGGACTAAATTGATTATTGTACAATAAGTTTGGGACTTTCTAGATAATTATTCTTTAATAGACAAATAGTGATTAGACAAACATAAATTAGGTATTCATCCTATCCTCCACGGATAATGATTGATTTACTACTCCCAATGCCAATCCTAAATCATATCAAAATTATAGAAGTAACATTATAATCAAGCTAATTGTTAGATTGTGATGTCAAATGTGATTGTTAGGTTAGACATAACCTCAATTATAATTTTTAGATTAGACGTTCTAAGGAAATTAAACTTTGGCTATTTTTTATTAACATATAAACTAGTTTCCTTTCTTGAATATTGCTACTCTTTACATGAAAAAAAAATTAATATAGGAAATGATTGCGTGCCACAACTAACTTTGCTTCATGTTCTCTCATTCATATTGCCCCACCCCCCTTTTTCAAATGCTTGGGTTTATCTAGAGTCTTTTACTTTTCTTATTTATTTTTCAAATATTGCGGTCATAAAAAATTCATTTTTAGAATTTTGTTAATATGCAATTATTGTCAAATAGAGTTATATGGTTTTTCATAATTTATGAACCTATTTTGTCCCAATTTTATTTTCTTGAGGTAAAGCAAAATGCAAAAAGATGTTTTTTATGTAAGTGTAAGCAAATAGAACTAGAAGTCAATAAAAGTGAAGATGGAACCTCATGTAAAATCTTTTCAGAATCAATCTTGCATATTAATAAATGGATGATTGAAAATTATGACCTTCAAGCGAACATTTTAAGACATGAACACCAGTAGATGGACATAGAAATGGATGATTTTCTAGCAAACACCCAAACCACAAGGAAAAGAGAGGAGATGTGTACCTTAGTAAGGCCTCAACTAAATACCAGTCAACTCCTTCAGCATGGAAATGTATGATTTTCTGCATTATTGTTCCTTTGCTGACCAATCACCATGACCAATGTATGTGTCTCCATCCTTTCCTCCACCGTGAAAGGACAAACATTGATGGGTTATCCATCCTTTCCTCCTTTCGCACCACCAATGTACTAGTCCCGAGCCATCCTTTCATCATTTCCTCTACCGTTAATGGACAAACACTGACTAGGTACTAATCCAAAACCCGTTCCCTGCTTGAGTCAATGAAAAACATAGGTTAATACCATAAATAAATAAATAAAATCCAATTGATAAGTAATTTTTTTATCATCAAAAGTTCCAACTCGATATGCATGTAATAAATTTACCTTAAATTAATCTTTTCACCTCAAAAACTCCAAATGCGACAAATTTACCTAAGTTAAATTGGATTAATATCATCAAAAATCACAAATTGATATACATATAATAAATGGAGGGTAAAACCTCAAATTGGTATATCCGTTAACTATGCTATGTGTCATTTAACTCAACAATTTAATGATAAAATTTAATAAAAAATATTTGTCATGCTGTGCCAGTTTAAGATTTTTTACGGTTAAAAAATCAATTTGGGGTAAATTTGTTATATGTATACTAGTTTTGGATTTTTTGTTGTATTAACCCCATCTAAAATATAAAAGTAACATTATAATTATGCAAAATTTTATATTAGAGTGTCAATTGTAATTATTACATGTGACATTACGTCATATACAATTGTTAGATAAGAACTTCTAAGTAAATTAAGCATTTTAAACCAGTTTACTTTTTTAAATAATGCTACTCATTATAGGACACAATTGATATGGGAAACAATTCGATTCACCGCTAACACTGTTTTGTGATCTCTCCTTCCAATTGGAGTTTCCCTCTTTTCTCTTAAATGCTTGGGTTTGTTGCAAGTCTTTTAATTTTAACATTTATTTTTCAAATATTGCAGTTATCACAAATCAGTTTTAGATATTTTTAGAAATATACAATTATTGACAAGTAAAGTTACGTGGCTTTTGATAATTTATAACCCTAATTTTCTTTCACTTTTAATTTTTTTGGACTGGGAGTGTCAAAAAACAGCAACATTTTGCAATAAACAGCTGAGTTTTAATACTAGCTATCCAGCGATTTAGAAATTTAAGAATGACTCAAAAACCTAAGGAAGAAAGAGGAGATAGGGTATGGATGGACCTACACTTGGGAGGTTGAATGGTGAGCAGACTTGCCCCCACGTCATCACTAGCTAAAAACAAAAGGGATATGTGTACTACAAGTCCTAACATTTATCGCGAAAGTGTAATTAATTTCTAAAATTTTCAAAAAATGCAATCAAGTCATAAAATTTGTCAAACTGGTACAATCGAGTCATTTTGTTAACACCATGAACTTGTTTAATGGAAAATGCTAATGTGGCATTTTTAATTAATTTATTTGTCACATGTGGCATTTTTTTTTATCACTTTTTGCTTTAAATCTTATTTAAATAATAGTAATTTTTTTAAAAAAAATAAAATAATTAAAAACACGAAACTAGAAAAAAGGCTGTAGGATCATGAATAGGGGCTGCCACTGCCACCCATCATCGAAGGGATCGACGAAGGTTGCCGGCCCTAGGTGATAGAGGGGGTGCAGCCCTTGCCGACCTGAGCAAGGCTTAGGGGTGTGCAAAAAATACCGCCGGACCGCCCTAACCTGGATCGGAACTACCTGGAGCCGGTGGTTCTTAAGGGAACCGGTCCGGTTCCCGATTCCAATTTGTGGGAATTGGTGGCTATCGGTCTAGTTCCCGGTTCTATGGGCGAATCCACCCGCCCGCCCACCCAGGACCAAACGGAACCTTTTTAATATTAAAAAAATTACTAAAAGAACCCTAGATCTCATCTCACTCCCTTTGTCTTCGGCTCCTAATCCTATCGCCATTTCGCTGCGTTTACTTCTCCCGCCGTCCGCATCTCCATGTACTTAAATTTGGTTTTTCTTTTTTTGGCTTACTTTGATGTCACGTAGTCATTCTATGTTGAAAACCAAAATTGTTTCATGTCAAGATCGGTTCCATGGATCCACTCGAGCTGGACCAAACCAAACCGACGGTTAGGGTGGATCCACGCAACAAACGGGTGGATCCCTTGTTCCAATTTTCCGGTCCTTAGCGGTGGTTCTGGTTTTAGGTCGAACCGTCCAGGGACCATGCACACCCCTAGCGAGGCTCGCCCAGATCTGGGCAACACCTTAGCTAGGAATAGGGTGACTCACCCAAATTTGGGCAACGCCGACTCTCATCTACTGCCGATGAGCCTCACTAGCCTAGTTTTAGGCAACGATGGCCCTCGCCAACCCTTTACTGGGGTCAACAATCTTGGGCTGGGCGATGTCAGCCTTCACCTAGGGCTGGCAATGGATGACGACGACCCTAGCCATGATCCTACACTTTTTTTCCAGTTTTTTTTTAAAATTAATTTAGCTTTTTTAGTTTTCCATTATTATTTAAATAAGAATTAAAGAAAAAAGTAATAAAAATGCCATGTATAAAAATGAATTAATTAAAAAATGCTACGATAGTATTTTATGCTAGACAAGTTGATGGCGTTAAAGAAAGAACTCGATTGCACAAATTTGATAATTTTTAGAATTTAATTATACATTTTGAAAGTTTTAAGACTTAATTACATTTTTGCAATAGATTTTAGGAGTTGTAGTGTACATATCCCAAAATAAAAATATAGAAGGGCCACCATATGTCGGTCGCTTCATCAAGATAAGGATACAAGACTGATAAATGATTCAGCAATGGAAATGGATGACAAAGTATACACATGAAACTAAATGATTTTTTTTTTTTGGTAGTTTACTGTTGATCGGTCATCATCACAAATGTCCAAGTCTCCACATCCTTTCTTCGACTGCTTGTGGACAGCCATCTAATGCTCCGTTCGTTTCACGGAAAATTGGCCAATTCTGGAAAATATTTTCCTGGAAGTTATTTTCCAGGAAAATGACTATTTTCCGGTGTTCGGCTAAAAGTTAAAAATGTTTCGGAAAATGTTTTCCGGTGTTCGGTAAATAAAATATTTTCTAACCATTATGCTTGAGAATAGTTTAACATGGTTTGGATCCCAAATAAGCTTTCTTTGAAACCCTAGGCATGAACAACATTTCAATTGAACCACCCCAGAAAGTCACAGAATGAATCTGCGAGTCAATGCAACCCCCTCGCCCGACACTACTCGACGATGTTACCAAATCCAACCCTCAGGTTACCTCCACCTTCATCTTCAAATTCCACAATGACCAGCACAACGAACCGAAAGCTAGCCACAACACTACAAGATCTCCACACAGATGAAACGCCAACAGACATTATATTCAGATTCCATGTCGAGAGATCATTCCATAAAATATTCGAACATCACCGAGCGTATTCAGACAGCAAAATCGAAAAAGAAAAAGAACGGACGGATAAAACGAGGAACGCCATCTTGAGGAAAATCCACTCATCTCGCGAGGGTGGGGCGGCGGCGAGATCAATCGCGGGCCTTGAGCCGCTCGAGCCGCTGGCTGAGCTGCTCGATGCGGACGACGAGGTGGGTGACGGAGTAGAGGAGCTAGTAGAAGACGAGAGCGGCGGCTATGAGGAGATCTGAGGTCGGCGTGGGTCGAGAGCTCTGCAGATTTGGGCTTTTGCTTTTGGGGTTTTTTATTTGTCGATCGAATTGCAGGTGCGCTAAATGGGGAGGCTCCGCTGCTACTAATCATCGGCGTCGAAGGAGGAGGACGAGATCACAGGGCTTCGTGAGGGCGGAGATCCAGCACCGTCGGCCCTGCTACTGCTAATCGTCGGCGTCGAAGGAGGAGGACGACGAGATCAGAAGCCCTAGGTTTTGTGAGAAAGAGGGCAGAACGAGAAAGAGGGCAAAACAGAGTAATGAAAGATGAAAGCACGCGACGCGACGGGAAAAGATTTCCTCCGGAAAATGTTTTCCTCTTTTCAAAAAGGAAAACATTTTCCAAGATTTGATGGGCAAATTTTCCTTTGACCGGAAAATATTTTCGACTTGACCAATTATTTTCCGCCATCCGAACACCGGAAATTTCGGAAAATATTTTCCCGGAAGTTATTTTCCGCGAAACGAACGAAGTATAAATATACGAAAGATTTCTTTAATTAGGGTAAGCTGGGGGAGAAGGACAGAGAATAATTGAAAGTAGTTGCAAGAGCCGAGATGGTTTTCTGCATTATACTGTTCCTTTACTTGACCAGTCATGATCACCCATGTCTACCTCCACGTCCTTTTGTCCACCGCTCTCGGACAAATATTCTTAAATGCGTGAACTGACCAGATGCCCTGGCTTATCTGGCCTCTTGCCTTTTACTGTTAAGGAACAATTGCTTTCTCACTTCACCCCTCCCAAGGCAATGATCCATTAAGCAAAAGAGTCACCAACTATTAAGCTAAAATTGACAACTCTCTAGGTCCAAACGAGAAAGCTTTCCCTTCACTTCAATTAACCCTTGTTGTGTGAGGATATGTGATGTCCCATTAAGAGTTTAAGAGATAAGTGATCTCAATAATTTGCCTTTATTAACACATTAAACTTGGGCTAACTTAGATCTTATGTCTAACTAATATTAACCATAAGTTCGAAATAAGTCTTGACTTTTCATGTATTATTTTTCGCAGATTTGTTGGTCAAAAGCCCCTCCAGGCATCTCTTTAAGTGAAAAACAGGAAAGAAAAAAAAACTCAGTTCACAGAACCATATTTAATTTTTATGTGAACCATAATTATCGTATATATATATATATATTCAAATCCTCTTTGTCAAACATGCAAATGGAGTTGATGATGATATGGACCATATACATGGGATGTAGATTGTCCAGTGCGAAATATGCCCGCGTTGTATGTCTACCATGCCCTTGGGACGACAGGAGGAAGGAGGAGCAGATATTGAAGAAAAAGAAGGAAGGAGGAGGAAGAATGGTTGTGCCGAGAAGAAGAAAGGGTGAAATAGAGCAAGAACGAAGAGAGACGAAGAAGGGAGGGCGGCGTCAAAACACAGCAACTTTTTACTGGAAAAAGTCAATAACGTCTTGAGTGGTTACTTGCCGCATGAGCAGTGCTGGGACCTAACAATCAAACTTTCATGATTTCTCTGCATATTTTGCTGCCAAAGATCTCGTTGTATCCATCTTGACTTATCATTAATCTATTAATTTATTTCCACATTGTAGACAAATCCCTCGTTTGATGCTCCGCTTTTGTCTATTTAGCTTTCTCAAAAAGTATCTTGGACTCGAGAGGGAGATGAGACATCCCATAATTCATAATACGCATGATAATCATTTTTATTTTGGCCATAACCATTTTTTTTTCCAGAGAATGGGTTTGAAACAAAAATTCTTTTGATAATGCAATTTCATGTATCTATTTCTTGAATGAATTTTTAGTTCAAAAATAGGTTGGAAACAAAAATGGAAAATAAAAAATTTCTATTTATCTAATTCCGGAATAGAAATGAGAAATAAAAACTATTTTCATCGCTCGTTCTCGCTACTAGCCGGGTGCCCACCTATCGCCGCCCATCTTTGGCCTCCATCAGTTACCGTCCGCCGCCACCAGTCACTGGCCACCATCGTTGTTCATAGTGGCCGATCTTTGTTTGTTGGCCAATGTTGCCGTCCACTATTTGACATTCACCGTCCATTGCTACTGCTTGAGAGGAAATTTTTTTGTAGTGATATTAAACCAATTTCTTTTTTAAAAATAGAAATTTCATGTCATCAAATGAGTAGTTTTGCTCAAAAACTCATCCGAAAAATAGAGATGGAAAAATTTATTTCTAGAATAAAAATTAATTTTTTAAATAAAATGATTATCATTCATATCCTTAACGTCTAATTACATTGTTACTTCTGGGCTTGAGCAACTTGCCAAGCTATTTTCCAACGAGAGAGCTCTATCAAACAAAAGAGTACTTATGGACCCCACTTTTGCATGCATAGTTCAATAATGGGATTGTAGTAATATATGCATGGCTGGCTTCTTGGAAATAATAACTTTAATAATGATGCCATGGAAAACAAAAGTATAGACTACGAGTACTAAATGCTATCATCTTTTACCATTTGTAAAAGGTGTGATTTAATTAAACACTAATTAAAAGATCAAGATGTGAGAAAATGCATGGCTTATAAAACTACAAGCAACGCCACTAAACTTTTGTGATTGTAGTTTGGACTTAGCAGAGAATAAGGTAAATGCAATTTAGTCCTCAATTTTTTTGACAAGATATGATGAATCCATGGCTTCATCTTGCACGATCTATTTAAATGCCTAAGAGTTGCAATTCTATTATTTCCTCAATATTTCCCTTGAAAAATGCAAAGAGAATTGTATGCCCATATGCATATTTGAACAAGCAATGTATGAATATGAAAGCCCATAATATAAGCACATAGAATGAGAGAACACAACAATATATATATATATATATATATTCACCACACTTGTCAGTATTTGCTAGTTTCAAGAATTATAACTTGCAGCCTTAACTATATTATACGGTGCATAATCCGAAAGTCATCTATCTTAGCCTATCAAAATTTGTGCTCTTAGACTATACATTTGGCACATAATATAATCTCAAGTCAAATTACTAATGAATGAGGTAGTAGTAAATCCAGCCACATCTTTATTAAATGGGGACATGAGAGGGAATGGGGACACCCCCACTTACTTAATGTCTGGGCAAATTATTGCATCTCCAAGACTTGAGTAACACGTATGGCTTTTTTCCAATGACAGAGTCCATCTAACAAAAGAATACATGTGGACTCCATTTTTGCATGAATGGTTCAATCATGGGATTGGGTTAATAATGCATGGCTAGTTTCTTGGAAATAATAACTTAAAAAAGAAAATTATAGGAAACCAAAGTATAGAGTAGAGTTTCGAATGTTATATTCATATCATTCCCTATGTAAGGAACAAGCACCATCAAATCACTATCTTAGTTTTCACTTGTGTGCCTTTTTGCAAGCCTTGCCTTTTGATTCGCTACTTAGCTGATTAATTTCTCCCGTGTATTATATAGGAGAAAATTATCAAAAAAGTTATAAATTTATTGCAATTGTATCAATTCAATTATAAATATTTTTTAGCCAATTCAATCTCAAACATTTTTGCATTTATACTAATTTAGTTTATCCATCCAATTTTGGTCGGATGATGCTAACGCGACATTGTCAATGGTGACGTATACTTTTTTAAATAATATTTTAATATTTTATCATTTTTTATTTTCTTTAATTTTTTTCCCTTTCACTTGGCCAGCAAGGGTCAAGATGCCCTTACAAGCATTGGGCAAGGGCATCCTGAGCCTCACCCAATATGGGTGAGTGAGGTCGTCATAGCCCTAAGGGAAAGAGGGGAGATTTAAGAAAAGAAAGAAAAAATATTAAAATATTGTTTAAGAAAGTTCATGTCAACACTAGCAATGCAACCAAAATATTTCAGATATACTGAATTGACATAATTGCAAAAGGTTTGGGATTAAATTTGCCAATTGATATAATTGCAAAAAATTTAAGACTTTTTTGGTAATTGTCCCACCATATAGAGATTTCCTTCATGTCATAAATTAGACGTTGCTTGATATTCTTCTTCTAATGCTATAATCAATTGGAAACTTCGGTTGTTAGACTTTTTTTATTTCAAAAGAACAAAAGAATTTAAATTAAAATAAAGAAAACACTCAATAAAACATAAAATGGACACGTTATATATTATATATATTTATATATATTCTATCTTTATTAAATTTTGATAATGTTCTACCTATGACTAACTTAGACCCTTATATCTAATTAATGTTGACTATATCGGAAAATAAGTCTTGACTTTTCATGTACTGCCTCTCCAATTTTCACACATTTGGCGGAGAACCCCTCAAATCATCCTTTTAAATAAAAGAAAAACTTGGTTTATAAGGAAAATTTGAAGTTGTTTTTTTTTTTTTTTTTTTGCCAACAATAGTTGTAAGAATAAACTCAAAATTTCAAGCAAGAATTTTAAGTCATCATGGTACGGATTAATGTGGAATCATATCGGCAAGGAATCAGACCATACTTGGGCAAGATTCCTCGCTTAAGCAGAGTTTGAATCAAGGCATCTGTGGGACGTGGGGATGCTGAAATTGACAAAGGAAAAGGGGTGACTTTCATGCAATTGACAAAGGGGAAGAATGCGTAAGAGGTTGAAATTGAAGGGAGAGCCAGGGATCTCTGGCAAAAAGAGAAAAAAAGGAATGAGGCCTTCACGTTTTCTCGAAGCACAAAAAAAAAAACTGTGTTTAGCGGACTATTCTGATTTTCCATTAATTATTTACGATACGCGGAACGTACTTATTGGCAATTGTGAGAAGCACCATTCAGCTTCGCGTGCAAGGGATTCAAAAGATCTCTCGTCCATTTCGAGGAAATGAAGGCAGAGATCCTGGCATGAATAGACTAATCAGCCTCTTCACTCAGGGAGACGCGACCGGCCTTATGCAGACACCGAAATAGAAAGGGAATCCGAGAAAAGCCAAGGGGGAAAAGACACATCGAGAGGAAAAACCGAAAAAGGTACCCGCGCAATCGATCTGAGGAGGATTTGGAGCCTTTCCACGTCTTATTCTAGATGATATCTTCAGATCAGTCGCTCGTTCTAGATAAATTATTGTTTAAATCTTTCAAATCATCATTAACTTAAAGTCTAACTTTCGACCAAAATAAAATTTAAAGTCTAACTCATGTTTTCGCATCCTTTGGAGATCGAAGACTTATCTTTTATCGATTAGTTTTTGCGCGTAGAGATTAAGAACTTCCTTCATATCATGGACATCACTAGACTAGATGAGTCACAACTGGACAGAGCCTGATCCATGACCAGGACAAGGGTAATTGTTTCGACACTTTTTTGTTCTTCCTATTTCAATTAATTTTTTTCATATCATTATGTGACTAGTCCATATTGCTATTTTTTATATACTTATATGACATTGTAGAAAGTGAAATTGAATGATGGGGTGCCATAATTTTGGAGCTACATGTCAATCTATGCTAATCTCATTTAATAAATAGTCAAAGCCATGCTGATGTTTGATTGAACTCATGCACGTATTAAGTAGCCGTGGGAATGTTCACAATTTCACCAAATTGCACGCTTAGTTTAAATTAGTTGCGTTTTTGTGCAGCTGTATATCATCATAATATCTCTACACACTCTCGTTGAATAATATTAGGTGAAAAGAGGAGTTCCCTTTATATTTGAAAACAATGAGATGAACATGACCAATGGAGTAATGCTCCGTAAATCCCGGACACCCTTTCCACAATAAGATGTTATTGTTTCGCTTTTCTAGTTTTACAGTCCCGGTTGAACTGACCGGAGCCTTGAGAAGCATCGAGTTGGAGAGATCATTTCCACAGCTTCTGAAGAAACTTTTTGCAATTAATTCTTTATTATACAATAACTCATAGTCAAACCGAAGTGCAGAAAAAAAAAAAGGAAGAAAACTACGGAGTTTTAAATTCTGCAACTTGATAATATCAGTTTCCATAAGCAGTGTGCTGCGCATTGAATTTTAGTTGTAGTTGCCTCATTTCAGAAGGTTAAAGCTAGAGAACCCAAACTATGGTTCACAAATTGAATTAGCGCAATGGTGATATAACGTAGCTTACTACTTTTGGCGTCAGATACGCGCTGCAGGTTTGGTAGGACAAAATGGTCATGCCAAATTCAACAATTGATGTCAATTTTTTTTTCATTCAGTGGCTGAGATCATACAAGTAACTTTGAGCCCATTACTTTGTTGCATTAATTTTTGTGGTTTAAATCTTTGTATCCGTGCAACTACTCTTCTTTTCAAGAATAGTAGATAATGGTTGAAAGGATGTTGTGGAAACTTGAATCATGTATAGTACACTTCATTACAATTGGTTCAGGACAATCAATTGCGAATCCTTTGGAGATATTCATATCATTAAAGTCCAAGAAAGGACAAACAGATTGCTCGGTGACCGAGGCAAAGATGCTTGACCGTGCGTCACTAAAGTGAAGTGACAAAAGGAGTGATGAGTGGTTTGAGGAACGAGCAAAGCTATTTTCCAACCACAAAGCTCTATTAGACAAAAGAGTACGTATGGACCTCACTTTTGCAAGCATGGTACAATCATGGGACGGTGGTAATAATGCATTGCTGCCTTCTTGAAAACAATAACTTTAATAATCAAATCGTTCACCATGCAATGCTTATTGTTGATAGGAATTCATATTTTCAAGTACTTGCCATTTATAAAAGATGTGATTTAATTAAACAACAATTAAAAGATGGCAATATGAAGAAAAAAAGGACTTATAAAACTACAAGCAACGTTACCAAACTCTTGTGATTGCAGTTGAATGTGACAAAGAAAAATGAAAATGTAATTTAGTCCTCATCTTTTGATAAGATGGGATGGATCCTCAATTTCATCGTGCATGATGTCTAAATGACTCAAAGTTGTGATTCAATTATTTCCCTCAATATATCCCTTGAAAAATACAAAGAGAATTGTCTATCCACATGCATATTTGAACAAGTAATATATGAGTATGAAAGACCATAATATAAGCACATAGAATGAGAGAACACAATAATATGTACATTCACAACCTTAACTATATGAATGTGGACTCGAGAGGGAGTAGGGACACCCCATATATCTAATATCTAGTCAAATTATTGCATCTTGTGGACCTGAGCAACGCGCATGGCTTTTTTCCAATGACAGAGCTTTATCGATTGGGAATCCTATGAAGATATTCATAACATTATAGTCGGAAAAAGGACAAATAGATTACTCGGTGATCGAGGCAAAGATGCTTGACAGTAAAACCCTAAAAAGAAGTGAAAAAGGATTGACAGTGATTCCAGGAACACAAGCCATCAAGAAGCGACATGTGGAAGTTGCTTCCCAAGAGAACTTAAGGCCGGTTTTCATCCGGGAGATATAGTCTAATTCACTTTGTCGATTCTCGTTGAATGAGCTAAAGACATAATAAAGTTATGTAGTATTAAATTATGAAATTATATGGATCTTATGAAACATTTAGTGTAATTAATATGACTAACTATGTGGCAAATCTCATGTGCTCCCAAACAAAGTCAAGTGGTTTAGTGCATCTGCTGTTATCAAATCTTTTTTTAGCAATAATTCATGAGTGCAGTGTATTCAAATTTATGTTGAGTCAGCATACACTTCATGGATGAGTTTAGCCTATTCATTATATTTGTACTACTCAATTATGTGTATACCTGAATATTATGATTTGTCCAATACAATATAATTTAAAGTAATATCTATGATAAAACAGTTTTTTTAAATGCTCTTGAATTATTTAGTGCTAAGATAATAAAGGAATGCGTAGAAGTTCCTTTACATTAGATTAGACTCTTCCATTTTTTCTAAGTATTCATGACTTTTTGCTCAAATCATGTCCAGACTTCTAAATGACTAAACTAAAGTGCTCATTTCATGCCAGCATTTAAAAAAAAAAAAAACTTTTCCTTTGCTCCAAGGGCCTGGCCCTTTGGGCCATTTTTAATTATTCCGGAGCCAACCAAATGGCTACTGAGGGCCGTGTCGTGCTCAAGCCGAGCCAAATCGTTTGCCAATCCTAGAGCAAAGCTGTAAAACACCACCTAACTAGTAAGCAATCAACACAAGACCTTTCAAACAATTGATAATAATTAGAATTTCCCAATTGTATGATTAATCAGTTGAAGCAACGTAGATAGAATAGTCAAGAAGCCTTATCTCTTAGAATTTCCCCATAAATTGACAATGCAGTGCTATTTGAACATTTTGGATTTAGGGCTTTAGCAAGATTTACAATATGCATTGAAAACCCATTGAAAACCAACCTCATTGACACCTCATGCTAAAACCTTTGTTCGAAAAAAAAAAATGGAGATCTTCAACTTGGACTTGCTATCCTTCAAACCCTCTTTTGGCTTATTTTGGATTTAGGGTTTTGTTGACGGAAGAAGCCCTATCTCATGATTTTGCTCACATTTTTGCACTAGCAAGAGAAGCTTTCTCTGATACTCCTCCATTTCAAATACTGGTAGATCTTGGGTCCAAAAATAAGAATTATCACATTCAAACTAGTTCACGTTTATCAGAGCTAGAGTTGAGTCCACAAGGAGATGGGGGAGTAACAATTTAATAAAAAATTGTTGGTAATGCCGATATAGAATTTAATTTTGATTTTTATACTCTTAAACTTGGCTAATCTTAGGAGGGAGGAGCTTTTTCTTCCCGCCCTCTTTAAGATTTTTGGTTTTGCAGAAAATATTTTTGGGGAATGTACTAGTCAATGCAAAAGGCACTTGTTAATCACTCAATTTACGAAAATACCGAGCTTTCCATGGCACTAACCTTAGTGTTATCACGCATGTTGTTAACGCCTGAATTTTTGTTAACAATTCAAGCAGTTATCTCTATGAAAGTACAAAAATAGAAAATAGCAAAAACAACAAAAGAGAGCGAAAAAGAATAGATAAAAAAAAAATAAAGAATAAACAAATTTAGAAACCAAAAAAAAAAAAAAAATTAGAATATGTTGGGGTTTCAAAATGGAGGCTTTTCTGGTTCGTGGCCCAATTCACATAGCTCTCACGAGAAAAATTTCGTCAGGTCCATCAAGCCCAGTTGGCTTCTCTAGCCCACCCTATATGGTAATAAAGCCACGATCTATTCCCAGTCGAAGATTGCTTGAAATCTTGGAATCCAATCATTTCCGACGCCATTCGTTGTTGTCCGCCCTAACCAGCAATGACATTGGTCAATTTTTCAATAAGAGGAAATTTAAATAGAAATCCCAAGTCGGATTAGCTGTCGATGTTAAATACATTTCTCTTGAATTGAAGTTACGAGAGATAAAAGTGGAATTTTCCTTTCACAAGTGACATTAAAACACCGTCTATTCAAGTGAGAACGAGTTACAGTTGATAGATTTATGCGATTTACACAAGCAGATTTTAAGCTGCAAATTTAACGTACGAGCAAATCTAAAGAAAAAAACGCCTTCCTAACAGTAAAAGGGACAAGAACAACTCATTGGGCAGGCGACAAGTAGATGCTTGCTTTCATGAGAGAGATCAATGTTTTCTTGGTTCTGAGTTGTGACTGATGTTCATGAAGCTGAGAAAAAAAAGGGCAAAAGCCATCAAATATCCAAAACTATGCTCACTCTAACACATCTATCTCATTTTTTTTTTTTTTTTTGTCATCAAAGATTTCAAATTATACTCATATGACACGTTTGTTCTCTATCAATAAGTATTGTTAGAAAATTGAAGGTAAATGATATTGACGTAAAATGAAATAAGAACAACTTCAACGAAAAAAAATATAAAATTATCAAACGAAATCTTGATAGAAGTTTAATGCGTCACATTAATATAAATTTAGGATTTTTGACACCAAGAAAAAAGTTTAGAGAGATATAATTTTGAGCTTTTGACGTAACAAAAAGAAAAATAAACACGACGAAAACTGAATATAATTTGACATTTTTTGCCGGCTTTTCCGAAAAGGACAGTGGGTTCTTTTTTCCCTTTTATTTTATTTTATTTTCAAACTCAATTCCTTAATCATCCAAAGAACAACCACCGGCTTCGCCTGTTTGCCCCGTTTTCCCACACAAAATCCGAATTATCTCCATCCACTCCTTCGCTTCACTTGGCATCTTTTTTATTCTCCTTTGATTTTCTGTTCATGCTTGCCGCCGCCAATCTTCAAGCTCGGCGTATCGTCTCGGATGACGACGACGACTCAGATTGGCCTCAGCTGCCGTGGTTGACGAAGCGACGCGGGACCGTTGGATTTGCCGAGAGCGAAACCCAAAGAATCTCATCCTTCGAATCGGCGGATCGTATCCAAATGATGATGATGATGATGATGATGATGATGATTCATCCAACCTCAGCCTTGGCAATCGGATAAAAGGCTCTTTGTAAACAGCGAACACCACCCCGCGTCCCCATTTGCGCGTGGCGTGCACGGGCGAAACGGTGGAATCCGGCGATGAAGTGGGAGCGAACAGAACGAAGCAAGAGTTGACAGCACATGTTCTGGAGCGAATCGAAATTCGTCTTGGAAATGAAACGGCCCTGATAATGGTTCAGTGGCGACGGCGGCGTGAGCCCGGGATGGCCCGGCCAAAGATAAATCTGGTCCAGACATGGACAAGGATAGGAAAGCGACGGGTTGAATCAGAGTGGTTGCGACTCGAGTATGGAATCTGATGGTGTTGTTCACTGTGGGGATGATATACATATGCATATACACATATATAGATATATGTATATGTATAGAGAGAGAGAGAGATGCGAAAAAGAAATCTGGTCGGAGAAAAATCTGTCGAGTTTGCAAGGAAGGTGTTTGATGGAATGACAAAGCTGGACTCTGTTTCCAAGGATACCCGTTCGAGAGAGAGAGAGAGAGAGAGAGAGAGAGAGAGAGAGAGAGAGAATCAGCAAGCTCTATCTGGCGTGCGAGCAAGTTCGAGTTCGAGAGTGCATGATGTTGTTGATTCTAGTACGAAAAACCATTGCCAGAGGCTTGGATGCTGTGTTGTTGAGAGAGGGGCTGAGGAAGAGTTGTGCCGCAGAAATGCCCTTACGTAGTAATGCTACTGCGGGGAAAGAGATGACTGTGAGAGAGGCTCTGAATGCTGCGTTTGATGAGGAGATATCTGCAGATTCTAGAGTCTTTCGATGTGTCTAAAGGTTTTTTTTTTTTTTGGGCAGAAGTATGGACCTGAGAGGGTTGTTGATCACAGAGGCTGGTTTCGCTGGAGTTGAAGTTGGTGCTGCTTTCTATGGTCTGAGGCCTGTTGTGGAGTTTATGACATTCAATTTCGCTATGCAGGCGATTGAACAAGTTATAAATTCTGCTGAAAAGATGAACTACATGTCGGCTGGCAATACATCAGTCCCTATAGTTTCAAGAGGAGCTGCAGCAGGAGTCAGTGCCCATCACTCCCAAGCCTCATGAAGATGTCGCCATCCCACCTGGAGGAAGCTTTACCGGATCCGGCCTCGTTAGATCACTCGTCACTCTCAGGATCTATCAGATGCGAGAATGGCCCAGGGCGTGCAAAATGAGAGTTGCTCATGAACGGTGCAACATTTCTGGTATGTCCCTCCAATCAAAGTGCTTCCTCATTCTCTGGTTTTTTCAGATTGGCAGTCACTAATTTCTTAACACAGACTGTTTAGTTGCATTATTTGAATGCGTTGTTGTCAAGGCGTGAATATTATGCGTGGTCACAAATTCAATCGGTGTTTACTCGAAGTCTCCTTTTCAGTTGATATTAGTATTATGACGGGATCAACATAAGCACAGAAAAATGAGATAATACATGGCACATATGCCCATGATAACATCGTTGACGCAGGATGGGACCATTGTTATTGCTCTGATTAACTCAGCTTGTAATTTTTGGTTTTAGCCTCAGAAATTTTCATGTCTCCTTCTTTTGTTCGAAAGGGTAAGCAACCATTCACACATTCTGGACATGCTCGTCCTGTTCTGAAGTAGTAATTGCTTTTGCTATTCGATGTCTCTTTGCCCTCATAACTTTGATGGGTGACCTATTGTTGCATAGCTTAATTGATGTTCTCTAAATTGTTGTTCCATTTGATAATGAGGGTAATCAGTCGATGATTCAGTCTTGTCGAATTCAATTTGTTGATTACGTGCTCTGCTATTCTAGGGGTTGAATTAATTTATTTTGGGTATGCTTTGCTTCATGGTTATTAGTATCAATATTATGTGTTGTTTCATTCTGTTACAACGCAGGGTATGAAATTAGTGAGCCACGAAAGCTCACTGCTAGGCAACTTATTGGTTGATGATAGGCCATTTGCTGCATTTGTTTTTGTATACATGTATCTTTTGACAGCAGATTAGCATAAAGACTCTGGAAATACAAATCATGGAGATTTGAGGTAGTGTCTTTGTGGATTTTCGACACTAAATGTGGGGAAGAAAAAGCACATAGTTACGTGGAGGTACCGAGTCACGAGTAGTGATAAGCACATAGTATCGAGAAGCTATTGCTGCAAAGAATGCAGGCCTTTAAGTGATTATCTTTGTTCATCAATTCATGCAGACATTTCTTACACACAGATGAGTTTCTCTCTGAAATGCACAACAACCAGAAGAAAAGGACACAAACAGAGCCCCTCTTACGAGTCTATGGCTCCCGATGAACTTCATTGTTGGAATACCTAAGAGTTGCTCTTTGGTTCTCCTGAATATGTTGCTCTATGTTACATCTTTTCATTTGTTAGTAAATTAAGGAAATTTTTACACCAATGTCTACTAAATTGCTTTGCCATGCATATCACAATTAATTTGACAAAATAAATTGCAAATGCTCTTCGCATGGGAAGAAACTAAAAAACTTAATTTTGCGCCTACATGTGAGAAGACTTATCACAAAATCTTCAAAAAATCAAAAAGAGACAATGAAAATAATCTGATGTAAGTTCACAGGAGCTTGTATATCATGGTTACGCTGGCTTAAGGGAAGTGTATACAATTCTAAAGGTCAGGTTAAGCCATCGGAAACCTTAAAGAAGCACCTAATTTGAGAGATTGTCTCCTGAAATGGAAGTTACAGAATCGACATTAGTTATTAGCTTTCTCTAACTTACGACTCCTGCCCACATGGTGATTATAAAGTCTAGGATTAAGGAAAGTTATCGAACACATTCAGGACCATTCCATTCATTGGAACAAAACTCATGCTTTTATCCATTTTGCCGAATTTAGCCTAGCAACTCTACTGTATATCGTCCCTTTTAATAAAGCTCAAACACACACACGTCTTTTACCTTCAGAGAAGTTTCTCTCGTGAATGCGGCCCAAATAGCGGATGACTTTCCATAATTTTCATGGTTGATAAGCTTCGACAGCCATGCTTTGTGTGGAAATATGAGAGCCACAGTCTGCGGGCTTTTCTTAATGTGCTTCTTTGGGAATGAACCGATAACTCTCTGGATAAGTAGACGTTTCACAATTTTGTCATCAGAGAGGAGAAAACAAACAATGAAATCTTAGGAAGACAGTATGAGGATCCTTTTCAAATCATGTAAAGGATAAAATAAAATAAAAAATTATCGCCACATGATTAAATATTTAGAGCTAACATAGTCTAGCGACTCTATGTGATTTAAATCCAAGAGTTGTCATTGTCATGAGGATCTTACTATATTGCTTTCCTTCAGATATGTTCACCTCACTACAATTTGAAAGAAAGGATAATCGAGTATAAATTTGTTGGCTGGCTCGAGCTCTTCACAAGCCCGGCTCTCTCAGCTTACCTGCAATAGTTGCAAACAGAACATGACGAAAGCTTTAGCTTTTTAGGCGTATTCTGCTCTTGTTATGTAAAACTCATATCTACCGACGTAGCAACCCTAAATCAATAAATCTAAGTTTTACTAATGGTCTAGCTTCCTGAGGCCTATATGTACACCAATATGATTCTCAGCACAATCAAATCTGATATGACCGGCTTGGCTTGTTTTCATTATTTTTTAGATCTCCCAACACATACATATGTTCACATGGGAGAACTATAGAGAAACATTACAAGAATGAATTAACTCTAACACAGTTTCGCTTAGCCTAACGACATGGAGAGATCCTGCATAGAATCCGAATCAAACACGAGAACAACATAGTCAAGGGGAGGATTAGCTAATATATTAAGATTCACACCTTGAAAATCTTGTGATGAGCAGTTCGAACTTCTGTCCCTCCCCAAACTTTGCTTATGAATGTGCATAAGAACTGCCATGAACTTCGCAAACCTGATCAAATTCCTTTTCCATACAAAACCGAGGACACTTGGGTGAATGCAATTCATCCCCCCAGACTTCAAGCTCGACCGAAACATCACGGCAATCAAAGGCACCTTCCACTTTCAGCAAGGCAATTCCACAGTTGCTGAGGCTCAGTTCCTCACATCGACATTGATTGGCGGATATTCTATCTCGGACATTCTTTCATCAATTATTGCGACATGGAAAATGGAGTCCCCTTTAGATTAGAAGATCAAAAATTGACCCTCATAGATAGAGTGATGCTCTGCTAATTCATTCCAACCCTTTGCTAGCCAAACCATCTCATCACATTTTTCCAATTCCACAAGCCAAATAATTGCACCATTCTTTCAAAAGCATCCTCTTGAACCTTTTTGGTATTCCCCGTAGGTAAAATAAAACCCATAATCTTAACAAGCCTATGAGACTTTATTTCAAATTCAAAAAGAAGAACAACATAACAAGAATGCATAAACACACACTTTTTAGTTCATTCAGATTAGGAATGTGGCATTAATGAGTGTGCATCTGGATTATTATCAACCTCATAAAACCCGATCAGCATAGAAGTACACTTCCTTGATTCCTCAAGACTATATAAAGGAGTTATTATTTGGAATAATTAATTCATTTTGGACCAGCGAAAGTGACACTTTCAGAGTTCATCTCGATCAATGTAAATCAAGTCCTAACCAGCACTAGTGAACATGTAGACTTTGAACACAAAATCATCCCTGTCAATGAGTTTCTACATGCAGATGATGCAGATGACTTTCTCTTGCAAAAGTGGGCCAACCAGTGGGCAGAATGCCCCCAAAAAAAAAAAAAAAAAAACAAAAAAAAAAAATCTCGTCCTCAACTCCTTAGTTTCACCATCCATGACCTGTCCGAATACCTGAGAGTCAAAATTTGCTTAATTTCCTGAATATGTTGCGTGATGAATTGAACAGGAGCAAACTACCCATCTACATGGTGGAGAAAACCAACATATGGTGAAGAACAGACCAGGACATAAGCATACCCCAATGAGAGAATCAAATCGCACACAGTATGAGTTTAAAGCATTACTTGCTAGTTTCAGGAGTTTAACCGATTGTAAAACATATAACGAAAGTCATCAATCCAAAGTCAAGGTCAAATCTACTTTGCCGAAATGCAACAGGGTACACATTCGCAAGAAGCTTTCCAGGTCCTATATATATTTAAAACATATGAATTTCAGCCACATAGACCACCATCACAGGGGAAAAAGCAAATACACTGATGACTGGAACATGGATGGAATTGAAAATTTTTAAGCTGTTTGATTCTTTCAAGCGCAGCTCAAAAAAGGTTTTATCAATCTATTGGTTCAATTTGACAAAGTAAAATAATATTTTCCCCCCAAATCTGATTAATATAACAGAAGACAAAATTTTCTCCAATTTGATGACAAAATTATCAGTCATTAGATCTAGAATGAAATTTCGAAATCATAACAAGTCACCCCCTTATCTTTTAGGTCTCTCTCTTTAGTTATGGAGGTAGCAACATATTTTGCCATTTGCTTGTCCATTTTAGTAGTCTCCTAGTGCGATTTGCATATATATTCTACCTCTACAACATTGAATAACATTTGAATTTCTCCATATAAGAGGACTTGGATTCTAATTCTCAAGACTTGCCTCAGCAATTGCTTTTCCAACGCATCTATCCACCAAAAAAAAAAAAGGAGATGATTGTTATCTTTTCGAACCACCAACCACCAACTTATGTTCCATTGTTAAGATATATACCTAGTTTAAGCATATATCCATGAACACTTCAAGGAAAATAACATATAATGTGGTTTACTACACAATGCAGTATACTTGGAAATATACTAGAGTATAGGCAAAGATATAAACAGCATCAGTATATTTGATTTCCAAGACATGCCAGTTTGAGTAAATAAGCTTGGGATCATACCAAGCCATACTTAACATGAGATGGCCTCATTACCACGAAAAAAAATCTAGAAAATTTGTCGACCGATTTAAGAGTAGCGAGAGGCCCTGGGTGCATGGGACCATAAAAAAAACCAGCTCATGATGCCTCAATCTGCTAACTGTTTGGTCCTTCCTGTACCTGAAAAGTGACAACTTCAGTGACAGTTTATGTACACTTCATTAATTTGACTTGCCATGAAAAAATTTGGCATAGGTCAGAAGTTAATAGTATCCCCACATCATTACATAATCAATCAAGATCAAAACAAGAGCTTCTTAGAAACTATTCTAGAATTCGAAGAGAACGACGGAAAGAGAGTTACGAGAGCAAAAACATGACATGTTAAATCGCAAGCCACCCCTCCAAATTCTCATGATGATGAGCACTCCGGAGTTTATGGAGAACAAGGCATAAAATTGACTCCTCATATTTTGACAAGGCATAAGATTCTCTGAATATCTTCGAGTTCCACCATATCATCACCATCCATGAGCTCAAACACGTAAGAAATCTCCTACTCCTACACAGACGTGTTTTCATCACAAATCCTTGCCAACTGGCAGAGAAGAACTCTGCCCATCCACATTTTCAAAGCAGCTGATGTGATAAAGAGAGACGAGCATACAAATATACTCACAAGATGTAGAATTAGGGGCAATGAATTGCTAAGTTGAGGACCTCTCTTGGTTCGTGATCTGAAGCAGTGGGCTGAGAAATTTACATGGATAAAAATCAACTGTGGAACGAATTTTGAAAGCAGAGCCCTAGCTGAACAAGATGATGACAATTGAGGAAGGTTTAACGCAATTCAGAAGAAAATTATGCGCAACAAGACACAAAAATTGGATGAAATTATGGCACACGGTTAAAATAATGTGTGCAGAAGCGTGAACTTACGATTCATCGGATACAGATGTGGAGAGAGAGAGAGAGAGAGAGAGAGTATGCCTACACGGAATGCTAATTAGACTCTTAACATTGTTCTCCTCAAGAAACTCAATCACATTTTTTAAAATTATTATCCCATATGATGTTCTCACATTTCATCACGTATACACAAGAAAATATTTCATGTTCTGCTTTTTCTGATGCTTGTAATGAACGGCAGAGATTTCACTAGGTCATTAGCTGAAAAGTACTGCACACAAAAGTGACCCAACTAATGCAGTCCAACCAACAAAAATGCAGTTTCAAGAGAGCTAAAGCAAAAAAGAAGAGGCTGGCAGCTTAGACTAAACCTACACAGCAGCTTTCTCTCCATCAACTTTAAGGACTTGCCCACGTCTAGTCGTTCCATCTCCCGAGCGGATATTTACTATCTCTTGAAACTTTGGTCCTTGACATACAATAAAAGTAATCCAACATGTCAATATAGGAGTTCACTGAACCTCGTAAAATTATAACCAATGAAATTTACCTTGACTTTGTCGAGTATAACCAACGGCCCAAGAACACCATAGACGGTCCTACACTCTGCAAGTAGCAAAGCAATTGTCTGAACAACCGATAACTAAGACCCAGCGGCTAAGGAATGCTAAAAATTTGACTTGGACAAGAGCTAAATGATTCCTCACCTCTTAAACAATACGTGTAAAATGATAGAGATTGTGTAGATCTAAGTAGTACATGTATTAACTGTTGTCAAAACAAGGGTAGCATAAACTTTTCACAAACGAGAAAGCTACATGGAAAGCCTCGACAACAATATCCCATGATTAAAGTTATGATTCCAAGCACAGTGAAACTTAGATGGCGAAAGACATAATAAGCCACAAACAATGACACAAAGCTACGCGCCACAATACAGACAAAGCTTAATTACGAGATTCAAGCATCCCAACAGATTTCTATCGCCCGTAGCTAAAACAAAAAATTCAGAAAGCGGAGAGGGCCAAAAGCTTACCCATGCCGATCTCCAGCATCCCCTCTTCCATGTCATAACTCATCGGCGCCACTCCCATCTCCAAGTCCCAAGCCGCTCAGAAATCTACACAGAGAAAAGCTTTAATCAAAGGACCGATCAGGAATGGCTAGCGAGTCACCCTCGCACCACATTTGAATCCAGAAGCGACTATAGGGTGCCAAAAAATAGAGGAAAACCGAACCACTGTTCGACCGAGCTTAACTCTGCACAACTCTCGTTCGCTGTGGTGATTTCTCACGACGTTTTCAGTTCAATCTTCGCTCGTTTCCAAGTGGTCTTGGATTCACGATTGGAAACAAGGAAAAAAGAAAAAAATTCCGGACATGAACCCTTTGATGAGCAAAACGACAAGAGCATTAAACATCGCTCTGTCAAAACACATAAGAATGCACAAAACGAAAACGCGATTCGAACCGGAAGAAGGAAAAGAAGAGAGAAAGAGAGAAGATCACCGAAGTTTCTAAAGACGGCGAGCGACAGAATCAATCATGAGGCGAGTGCAGCTCGGTTTCAAAGCAGCAGTAGATAGCGAGGGTGATGGTGGAGCGACTCGGAACTCACTGAGCGGGGGTGCGTGTCAAGACGGAGGAGAGATCCGAAAAAGGTACCTGAAGCCAAGAAACGCTGCAATGGCGTCGTTTGGAGTTTTTTTATGCCTATTTAAAGGAAAAGAAAATGAAAATGATGGCTGAGAGATGGGATGAATCTTCCTCTCAAGGAATTCCATCTTTTATGCAAGTCTTCCTTTTGACGGGCTTCTCAAACCGGCGGGAGGGCCGAGAGTGAACTCGAAGATTTCATCCCTCGAATTGGCGGATCCTATACACCAGCCCGACATCCCCTTCATGCGCGGCGTAGGAGGGCGAAACGAAGGACGCAAGCGACCGCATTTGGAATCCAAAAGGCGGCAATGAAGTGGAAGGGAAAAGAAGGAAGCAAGAATCGACAGAATTTATACAGGAATGAATCGAAATTGGACTCAGAAGTTTAATCGGATAGGAAACAATCCTGACAGAGGAAGACCTGGTGAAAAAATGAAGATAGACATAGAGAAAACGTTGCATGGCGAAGAACTTGACCCCTGTAGTTTCCTGGTCGTTGAATGTGCTGCGTCCTCTGAGGAGAAGGTGTTCGTTGAATTGCGCAAGAGAGAAACAGAGGGTGAGACGACTCTGTAACAAAAAGCGGAGGAAAGAAGATCGCGCCATAAGAAATATCCGCGGACAGCCGGTTCCTCACTGACATTCGGGTAATTATGATATCTATCAGATCGACAGTCGCACTTCCCACCAGGTCATTTCATCTCCGATTCGACTCTAGGATTAATTTCGATACATTCTAACTTCGTCCGTTGATATCTATTTCATTTTGATTTTCTCCAATTCTCTCACCATCTTCCGAATTCCCATTGCCGTCGATTGCACTGTGGAGGAGGGATCGAGTTTGCAATGAAGGTGTTCGATGGTGTGACGAATTACATCTCTTGTGCAAGTCTTCCATTTGACCGATTTCTCGTGTGCTCTCTATATTTTCCTTTCGTGTCTTTTTTTTTTTTTTTTTTTATTACTTTCTTTTTCCTTTTTTATCTTTTTTTTTCTACACTTTACTTCCTTCTCATCCAAAGAGCCACCACCAGCTTCACCTTGTTTGCCCTGTTTTGCCCAAAATTCCCACGCAAAATCTGAATCACCTCCATCCACCCCTTTGCATTGCACCTTTTTATTCTAGATTGTTTGCTCGCCGCTGCCAATCTTCACGCTCGGTGTATCGTCTCGAAGGATGATGACTCAGATTGGCCTTGGCTACCACGGTTGATGAAGTGACGTCGGACTGGCAAGAGTGCCAAGAGCGAAACCAAAGAATCTCATCCTTCGTATCCGCGAATGGTATCCATATGATGATCCATCCGACCTCAGCCTTGGCAAGAGTTGACAGAACGTATTCTGGAGTGAATCGAAATTTGACTCGGCAGTTCGATTGCACATGAAACGGGCGTAACAATGGGTCAGTGGTGATGGCGACATGAGCTCGAGATGGCCGGGCGACAGGTGAATGTGGTCCAGACATATGTAAGGACAGGAAAGTGACAACTCAAATCAGAGAGGAATTAGTGTGGCCGCACCTTGAATGCGGAATCTGATAGTGTCGTTCACTGTAGGGTGATCTGAATTGGCGGAGAGAGTCGGAGAAGCCTTCGATTGCAGCTTGGAGGAACAATTGAATGAAGGGGATTGATCTCTAGCTGATGATTTGTTGCAACCGCGATTGGAGCTCCACCAGCGATTTATTGAGTCGAGCTCTTTGACGATTGTTGCTTCCAGCACTGACCGAAGCACAAAAGCGTCACTACCAGTTCGAAGATGCCACTCGCCGCCGCAATGGCAGAACTCGACCAGATAGTTTCCTTGATCGACGGTCACAATTACCAGGACGTTCCGTCTCCAATTTAACTCTAGAATTGTCTTCGATTCATTGCAAATTTTGTCCGTTGATTTCCGTTTCACTTTTGTTTTCTCCCATCCTCTCACCATCTCCCAAATTTCTATTGCCGTAGGTTTACAGAGGATGTATCGAGTGCTCGCATGGAAGAAAGACACAGAGAGAGAGAGAGAGAGAGAGAGAGAGAGAGAGAGAGAGAGAATCGGTGAGAGCAAGTTCAAGTTCGAGAGCGCTGGGATTATCGCTGATTCTAAAGGTGCAAAGCCACTGTTGGAGGCTCGGCTGCTGTGTTTGTTGAGAGAGAGAGAGGCTGCGGAAGAGACGTGCCACAGCGACGCAAAGACGCAGCATATTTACTTCGTCATGCATAACAACATTCATTTAATATGAAAAAAAAAAAAAAAAATTCGATTGTTTTTCACATGAGAAGAAACTGTTAAACTTCAATTTGCGACATACGAAAAGACTGATCACAAAATCTTCAAGAAATCGAAAAGAGATTGCAAAGAATCTGATGTAAGTTCACCAGAGCTTGCAAAATCTTGGTATGGCTTAAGGAAGCGTAATCGACATAACTGTGCTTTACAGTTCTAAAGGTCAGGTTGAGCCACCGGAAACCTTAAAGAAGCACCCAATTTGAAAGAGAGATTGTCTCCTGAATTACAGAATCGACATTTGTAATCAGCTTCCTCCGACTCACAACTCACGACTCTTGCCCACATTGTGATTGCCACGTCTAGGATCAAGGAAAGGTATCGTACACATTCAGGACCATTCCATCCATTGGAACGAAACTAATGCTTTTATCCACTTTGCTGAACCGAAAGCAGAATTCAGCTTAGCAATTCTGTAAATTCTGTTCTCACCAAAAGCGAGCTAACGCGATGCTTCCTCTGCTGTATCGCATTGCACATATTATTATACACCCAAATCTTATCAGTGGTTCTGAAGATGGATACTCTGAACATGATATCGTCCCTTTCAATAAAGCTCGAACACACAAGTCTTCCACCTTTAGAAAAGTTTCTCTCGTGATGCGGCCCAAAGGGCAGATGACTTTCCATAATGTTCGTGGCTGATGAGCTTCAACGGCCATGATTTGTCTTGAAATATGAGAGCCATGGTCTACGGGCTTTTCTTAACATGTGTCTTTGTGAATGAAGCAGGAACTCTCTGCTCAAGTAGACATTTTGCAATTTTGTCATCACAAAGAAGAGAACAACCAATGATATCTGAGGAAGACAGTATGAGGATGCCTTAGGTGATTTAAATCCCAGAGTTGTCAGTATCACGAGGATCTTACCACATTGTTTTTCTTCAGATGTATTAACCTCACCGCAATTTCGGAGAAAGAATAATCGAGTATTAATTTGCTGGCCAGTTCAAGAGCTTTGCACAAGCCCCTCAGCTTACCTGCAGCAGTCGCAAACAGAACATGAAGAAAGCATTTGCTTTTTAGTCGTATTCTATTCTTATTATGTAAAACTCATATTGCCGACATAGCAACCCTAAATCAATTGATCTGAGTCTTACTAATGGTCTAGCTTCCCAAGGCCTATATGCACACCAATACGATTCTCAGCGCAATCAAAACTGATATGATTGGCTCGGCTTGTTTCCATTATTTATGAGATCCCCTAACACAAGCATATTCACACACGGGAGAACTATAGACAGAGAAACACTACGAGAGTGAATTAGCTCTAACACAGTTTCTCTTACCCTAACGATGTGGAGAGTTCCTGATGGAATTCAAATCAAACACAAGAAGAACACAGTCAATGGGAGAATTTGCTAATATATTAAGATTCACACCCGAAAAATGTCGTGATGAGCAGTTTGAACTTTTGTCCCTCCCCAAACTTTTTGCTAACGAATGTGCATGGGAACTACCACGAATTTTGCAAACCTGATCAAATTCCATTGCCATACGAAGCTAAGGATACTTGGCTGGATGCAATTCATCCCCCAAGACTTCAAGCAAAACCGAAGCATCACGGCAATTGCTGGCACATTTAGTCCCAACACATACATATGCACACACGGGAGATCTAGAGATAGAGAAACACTAATAGAATGAATTAGCTCTTAACACTTTCTCTTAGCATCAACTCTCTAATGCAGTTTCTCTTAGCCTAACGACATGGATAGTTCCTCTACGGTATTTGAATCAAACACGAGAACAACACAATCAAGGGGAGAATTAGCTAATATATTAAGATTCACACCTGGAAAATCTTGTGATGAGCAGTTTGAACTTCTGTTCCTCCCCAAACTCTGCTGATGAATGTGCACAGGAATTGCCATGAACTTTGCAAACCTGATCAGATTCCATTTCTATACAAGAATGCGGACACTTGGTTGAATGCAATCCATCCCCCCGGACTTCAAGCTTGGCTGAAACATCACAAATCGAAGGCATCTTCCGCTTTCAGCAAGACAAATCCACAATTGCTGAGGCTCAGTTCCTCACATCTTCATTGATTGGTAGATATTCTATCTCAAACATCCTTTCATCGATTATGATGACATGGAAAATGGAGTCCCCTTCAGATTAGAGGACCAAAAATTGGCCCTCACAAATAGAGTAATGCTCTGCATATTTATTCCAACCCTTTGCTAGCCAAGCCATCTTATCACATTTTTCCATTTCCACAACCCAAATAATTGCACCATTCTCTCAAAAGCATCCTCTCGAACCTTTTTGATATTCCCTGTAGGAACCCATAATCTTAATAAGCCTATGAGACCAGATTTTAGATTCAAAACGAAGAACAACATAACAAGAATGCATAAACCAAAAAAGGACATCTTGTTTTCAGTTCATTCAGATTTGGAATGTGGCATTAATGAGTCTGCATTTAGATTATGATCAACCTCATAAAACCCAGTTGGCATAGAAGTACACTTCCTTAATTCCTCAAGACTACATAAAGGAGTTATTATTTGGAATACCAAATTCATTTTGGACCAGCGAAAGTGACAATTCCAGAGTTCATCTCGATCAATGTAAATCAAGTCCTAACCAGCACTAGTGAATATGTAGACTCTAAACACAAAATCATCCCTATCAATGAGTTTCTACTTGCAGATGACTTTCTATTGCAAATGTGGGTCACCCATTGGAAAAGAACGCCCCCACACCCCCCAAAAAAAAAAAAAAAAAAAAAAATCTCATCTCCAACTCCTTAGCTTCACCATCCATGACTTGTCCGAATACCTAAGAGTAGCAATTTGCTTAATTTCCTGAATATGTTGCATGACGAATTGAACAGGAGCAGACTACCCGTCTCCATGGTTGAAAAACCAACATATGGTAAAGAACAGATCAAGACATAAGCATACCCTAATGAGAGAATCAAATCATACACAACGTGAGTTTAAGGCATTACTTGCTACTTTCAGGAGTTTAATAGACAGTAAACCATATAACGAAAGCCATTAATCCAAAGTCAAGGTCAAATCTATGCTCCAAGAATGCAGTAGGGTACACATTCAAAAGAAGCCTTCCAGGTCCTATATATATATTTAAAACAAATCAATTTCAGCCACACAAATCACAATCACAGGAAAAAAGGAAATACATTGATAACTGGAACATGGATAGAATTGAAAATTTAAACTTAAGCTATTTGATTCTTTCGAGCACAGCTCAAATAAGTTTTTATCAAACTATTGGTTCAATTTGACAAAGTAAAATCTTTTTTTTTTTCCCTAAATCTGATTAATATAACAAAATACAATAGCATCTCCTATTTGAAAACAAAATTATCAGTCATTAGATCTACAATGAAATTTCATAATCACAACAAGCCAGCCCCTTATCGATTAGGTCTTTCTCTTTAGTTATGGAGGTAGCAGCAACATTCTTTGCAATTTGCTTGTCCATATGAACATAGTCTCTTTGTGTGATTAACATATATATTCTACTTCTCCGACATTGAATCACATTGTCAAATTTCTCTATATAAGAGAACCTGGATTCTAATTCTAAGACGCCTTAGGAATTGCCTTTCCAACGCATCTATCCACGAAAAAAGGAGACGATTGTTATCTTTTCGAACCTCCAACCACCAGCTTATGTCCCAAGAATAGTCCTTTCATTCTTTTCCCTATTTCAATTACTCCATTGTTAAGATAAAATTGCTAGTTTGAGGAACTTATGCTTTTAGACTCTAATGTGGAACGAATTTTGAAGAACAGAGCCCTTTACTAAAGAAGGAGGCGAGGATTGAGGAAGGTCTCTACGAAACCAGCTTCCGACTTCAACCTAATTCGTGCGCAATAAGACACCAAGATCGGAAGAAACGTGAACTTACAAGTTTGCCGGGTTCAAGTGCGAGGGAGAGCGAGAGAACGAGAGAGAGAGAGAGAGAGAGAGAGAGAGAGAGATCTTCTTCTTTGATGATGTCAGTGGAGGACCTCTATTGGTCCATGATCTGAAGTAGTGGACTGAGAAATTTACACGGAATGAATTTAAAAAGCAGAGCCCTAGCTGAAGAAGACGACGATGGTTGAGGAAAGATCTCTACGAAAACCGGAAGAAAATTACGCGCAACAAGACACGAAAATCGGGAAGAAATTCCGGCAGACGAGATGAATGATGCGTGCAGAAGCGTGAACCTACGATTCGTCGGATACAAATGTGGAGAGAGAAAAAGAGAGAGAATGATCTTCTTCTTTGATGAAGTGAGTGGAGGACTGACTGTCCAGACTCGGCAGTGCATTCTTCTCTCAAGTCCTGGCAATTCCCGACGCTTCCTTTTCGCTCCGTCCTTCGTGAATGCAGCTGAGACAGCCTCTGGCGTCAAAAAGGAGAAGGAGGAGAGCCCTGCTTCGCTTCCTACTGTTCAGTGAAGTAGGAGGCAAGATCGATCGATAGATAGGGCTGATGATGATGCTGATCGGACGTCATCAATAATAGAAAAGTTACAAAAAAATGAAAAATTAAAAAACTTACGGTGCTGCCAAAAAATAAAAAAGAAACGAGAATGGATAAGAGAATGACGTCAATCGAATCTTTACCAATATTATGTGCATTTGTTCATGCTGATAACTTTTGTATAGTTGCATTGAGATCATCACCCTCTTTCCAGTTCTCTTCCAACTTGTATCTGAACAGTGTCACAAAAAATAGTCTTGGTGTGCCTACCGTACCCTTAGAAAAGGTCTTCATTTTTGGACATTCTTCCACTTCAATTATATTCAAGGATAGGAACTTGAAGCTGCAACTTGGGATGGAGGAGAAGCATTCTAGGCTTGGCAGATGTTGGAGTATCAAATGTTGTAGATTTCCAAAAGAAATCACTTGTCCTTTTCCGTTTCCTCCATTTGCCACTACTTCTTTCATTCTTTCACATCCTATTATAGTCATCTTAGTGAGATCAAATTTGTGACAGCTGAAATTGTTACTGGGTGTACAAATCTAGAGGAATTCTTCACTACTAATGTTGTCAGATTCTGGAAGGATGCCACAGTTGGAAATATTGTCATCAAACGGGGACAATCCCAAACCTCCAATGTGTCAATGCTTTGAAGAATTTTTGACACTAAAGAGTCTTTTCTTTACACACGCTTTAGGTTGTGTAGCTTGCTTAACTTAAGTTCTTTTAAATTTTCAAGCACAAAATGTTTCCCCTCTTCAACAAGCCCTTCATCTGGGAATATATCTTCAAAGGAGCTACAGAATACCTCAAGCCTTTGTAGATTCTGAAATCTCTCTAGGAGGAATATGGAAGGAAAGATGGTCTTTTCATCATGAAAGCATGCTAGTGTTAGTGTTTTGGGTTTGCTAAAGATGTCATCAGGAAAATTTCCATCTTGTATCATCTGAATATTGTTACTGACTAATAAAAGTCTCTCAAAGTTAGGAAAGTCTTGTCAAACAGCCAATACAACAAGAGAAGTAAATTCAATGAAGTTTTTGGCAGTTTTTGGCAATAAATCATGTGTTGTTAAAAGTAAACCTATTTAGATGATTTGCATGGAAGGTGGCCATCTTCTTAAAGTTCATTATATCTCAAGAACCTTGTATTCAAGACTCAAGCTTTTAAAAGTCTCATGTAGAAGTTGGTCTGGTCAAGTGGATAGAGTGAATCTAAATTCAAGATCCTTGCACTCACTAAATTCATCTTTTGTTAGGAATATCTTGCACTTGCTAAATTCATCTTTTGTTAGGAATATCTTATCTTGTCAACAAAAATTTATCATCTTTAGAATCTTATGTAACGGGATGCACTCATGATGTTACTAAAACATATGGGGTCCACAAATTTAGAAGTGTGCTTAAGATATAAGAAATACCTTATGTTGTCCGCAAACATATAGGAAAGGGGTTCTAGTTTTCTATAGTATTATAATAGGACAACACGACGACTATGAAGTGCACCGGTGTATTAAAAAATACAGTAGAAAATGGTGCACCAAGGAACTAATGTTATTTTTGTTTTTTTTTTTTTTAAATTGAATTGATTTTTTTAGAGTTTGTTGAAGATGAAATAGAGAAGAAAAGTTCAATTGTGTGACACGTGTCAATAATGGAGAGGACCTCTTGTCAAATTCTTATTGATGTTGCCAAGGAGTAGCATTAGGTTAGATTATGAATATATTTTGCTGTCAATAGAGTACTGTAAATATTTTTGTAACTCTAGGTAATAGCATATCTTTATGCATATCCACAAATGAAAGTATACGTAAGATATTAGGAATATCTTAATGTTGTTGACAAACTAATAGGTAAGGGAGATCATGTTTTCTATAACATTATAACATGACATGATATACAATGGATATGATATTAGTGACTACTTTAAAGAACAAAGTAGAAACTAAGGGAGAGCAGCTATAATCATACCCTCCCAAATGAAGAGTGTGCTTCTTGATTTGAGAGGTCCTGTTGATCATCTCTTTGAGCCCAACTATTCATGGATGCCGCAAAGGATAACATGTTCAGTTTGTCACAGTGAGTCACTCATAATTCCTTTAGTAATGGCCAATTCAAAGTGGGCAAGTTAAGACAGAAGCTCTTGAGTTGTGGCATGTCATGTAACACCAAAGAGGTTAGTTTTGGGAAAAGATCTTGAGTAGTATTGGAGTGAGGAGTGTCATCCCCACTAGCGACTATTTCCTCGATCTCACAAGACTCCACTTGAAGTTTTTCAAGTTGGGTTAAACTTGTAGCCACCCAATACGGAAACAAATTTTCAAGGCTCTTACAGTTCCAAACCTCTACTATCCATAAACAATCAAAAGTCAAAGTTTCTTGAGGACCGTCAGTCCATATTTTGTTTAAATTGTCCATGTGGGAGAGATCCATTGACCTAAGCTTAGGAAATTGTACTTGCCATATTGAGAAAAAAATGACATAATGAATGTGATTGCATTGAGTTATGACCTTAAAGAAGGAATTTCCAGACTTCCCTTGTTCTCACAAATCATGAGAAGTCAAGATTTTGTTAGTGACATAAATAGGGAAGGGTTGATTGATGCTTTTATACAAGTTGACTGATGACTAAGGCAAGGATATTGCATTGCAGCAAGCATGGAATTATAAATGCATAGTACGTTCAGCATCGACTTTTGAGTGGCTTAATTGACAATTAAGGGTATGTAGATTTTGCAGTAACAAGACAATGTTGACTTTTCTTGATTACTCGGCAAATCATAAGAATAACTTTAAAGTCCAGAAATTAGTCAGACAAGCCCTATGCACGTGGAACTTGGGCTCGTTCAAATTGTTGCTAAGCAAGTCTCCCGAATTCTGATTTTGTACCTTTCAACTTCATCTTAATCCCCCCCCCTCTCAAGTCCTCATTTTTTTTTATAGTAGCTCTTGCATCACAATCAGAGAGAGAGAGAGAGAGAGAGAAGGGCTATTTCCAATTGGATGCAAGAGCATCTAAAGCATAAGAAAACCTACAATGCAAGAGAGAGAGAGAGAAATGATAGCCCTCCTATTTATGTTGATGCATGAATGGAGCCATTGACTAAATATCAATGACAGCTCACTCAACTGTTTCTCTACGCAATTAAGTGAGGACAAAGGTGAAGAAGAACAGAATTTGAATCCCGCAAAACAATGTTGATGCCATGGAGGAGTGACAAGTTGTATTTTTGTAATGAATAAGCACGAAGACCAGCAAAAAGTTTAGGGAGCTTGCTAGGCAGTCCGATAGAACTATTGAAAAGAGCAACATTTAGATTCATCGATACAAACTGAAAATTTCCGTTATGTAAATTTCGTCGGCAAAGATCGGTTATGTTTTAGATTTGTTTGCTTCAAGGTGAACATGCATAACAATTAGAGAAAAAGCAAGAGCATGGTGATGATGAGCCAGTCAACTAAGGATATGAATAGATGAAACTAATGCTTGGCTCAACATTATTTCCTTTATTTACTATGGGAATTGCTACTTATTTATACTAAATTGCGAACAGTACTTATGAATCTTCTAATTAATATAGTTCACTAAAGAGAAGAGTCATGAAATTTATATGGTGAACCGGATATAAAAAAATATAGTAACTTCAATTGTTCACAACCTTCTTCTTTTTTATGTATGGAAAATTTTTGTATTGGAATTTTTTTTTTAATAGGCATGGGCAACATAACGACTTGAATAAATAACATAACGTTATGATCTCAGCAAAAGCAAGTTGGGTCAATTTACTAGTTTTACATTGGACCATTAATAACATCCTTGAAATAATATTTATTCAAATTTGAGGTGGAAAAATAAAAATAGAATCTTGCGATGTACCGAGTGATACACTCCTTGGCAAAAAGTAGGTGTGCACTCGTTGATCACATTTTGTTTGTATGGAGAAAATCAAGAGTGTTTTTTTTTTTTTTCACTACATCATGACCTCTGAGGAATTGTCCATTGAAAAGCAAGTATTGATATTTTTCATTTGGTTATAATATAAATAATACAATTATGACTTGTCACAAAAAAAAAAAAAAAGACTTTCCACACTTCCTTAAATCTATCAATATTCTTAATTGAAGATTTTGATGAGTTTTGAAAGTATCTAATAATGTGGGAGAAATCAATTATTATATGATAGCTCATATTTGACACTAAAATGAAATTAGCGCTATCACAATTTGTCACTACCAAAAGATTAAATGACTATTTTCATACTTCCCTAAATTTATTAGTATTGTTGATTGAGTGTTATAATGACTTTTTGAAATATTCTTAGAATGCGGGGCTAGGTATTATATAACAACTTATACATGCAAATGACATTATAAATAAATAATTAGTGATAACTCTTACAATTAAAAAGTAAACAAATGTGTAGATACTTGTTATAATTAAACATTATATTTGCATAAAACAATAGAAAGAATTGCGCAAAAGTATTAGAATAAGAAAAAAAAAGCATTTCCTCAGTCACAGAAAAAAAAAACCAAACTTTAATGGAATCTGTAATAAAAAAAATGATATCGCGCATTTTCAAGTGCCTTGGGTTCGAGCCAAAAAAAGAAGTGCCGGAGGAGTTCGTCATTTACTGCGTTTAATCTTCACATGAGGAGAACTTCCTGAGACGGAATGGAGGTGTTGACTGGATGATTGATTCCTATTATTTTTAATTTTTTATGTGGCTACGACATTGACTAAATATTGTTCTTTTTTTGTTCAGATGACTAAATATAAAAAATCTCAATCCACCTCACTTTCCTTCTCCATCTATGCTTTCTCCTCCATCTCTAGCCACATTGAGCCCAACCTTCTTGCCTCCCTCCATTGTCGCCGCCAGCTGAATTGCCGACTCCGCGTCCAAGGCGACCATTGTCGGGCATCCAACCCTCTCCGTTGTCTTTGTGGTTTGCCCGTTCATGACGCCGCTCGTCCATGGCTGCGTTCAAGCTCCGACCGTCTTGTCCATGGCCACTCTTCCCTGACATCTATTCCTCTGTTTTTTCTTTCACGGTTTGACCTCATAGTCCATGGCTGTCGGGATCTCAAACTAGCCATCAAGGCTCATGGCTATGGACAAGCTGCGGTCGCCAAATCTGTGGAGGAGCCTCCTCGCGAGCCATGGACGATCTAGGCTTGCGTCCACGGACGATACTAGATCTGGAGGCATGACTCCATTTTAGATTTGGACGGGCAATGACCATGAGCGGCTGTGACGATGGAGGGGTGGCCCGACCATGGATGGGGCCGACCACGAGCCGCCTGCGGGCAATGACGGAGGGGACAATGGCAATCCATAAGCCATCGTTGCTCCCGATAGGACTTCCAGATCTACAGCCATGGCTTTAGTGACAGCGGCTTGTCCATGGCTGCGAGTGATGGTGATCAACTTCTAGATCTGCAACTCCGACACTGCGAACGACCAAATTTCAAGATCTATGGAATGATGAGACAGAAAAAACAGAGGAAGTCGACCGTGCTCATCTTGGACATAGCGGGGGTCAGCCTAATCAAGGCGCTAGTGACTCCGCCATTGGCAACAGCAGAGGAGGGGCAGAGGTCGAGCGGCTGTGGACGAAGTAAGAGGAAGAGAGGGCTGAAGATAAGATTTTTTTTTTTATTTTTTCTTCGCCGGAATCAATGCCCTGACCAAATCGACGCGGAAATCACTTCAGCATCAGAGATCCACTTCGACCCGCCATAAACAACAAGCTCCGGTTCGCATAATCACTCGGAACCCATGGAAGCACGCGCACAGAGAGGAGGTAAGCTTTAGAGAAGCGATTTCGAAGCTTCAGATTCAACCATCGGACAGACGACCCAATCAATCGCCCCAAAAAAATAAAAGGTAAGAGGATGAGGGGGAGGGGGAGGAAGAAGTGTTATTGTTACTTGACTCTGTAGATTTGGTTCACTTTCTTTTTTCCCCTCGTCGCAAAGAGGAGGATCAAGGTGAAACGAAATGACTGAGAGCGAACATTTCTTAGAGGGGGAGAAGCTAAATCATCAAATAGACTTTGTCTAATTTCTTCCTTTTTCTGTTTTTGTTTTCTTTTTCCTTTGTCTAGTGGGCGCACCACAACAGCCATGCAACAGATGGAGGTCAAGGCCACCGAGGAAGGAAAGAAAGAGAGAGAGGGAGGGAGCAAAGCCACACCAAAAAGAGGAAAGAGAGCTTTCCAGTAACGGGGCGTTATTGAAGGGAGGGGGAGCAAATATTTTGATCGCTCAACTGATAAGTGGGGTCGGCTTTACCACATGTCGATTTGCACACTTATCAGTTGAACGATCAAAATATTTGCTCCCCCTCCCTTCAATAATGCCTCGTTACTGGAAAGCACTCTTACCTCTTTCTGGTGTGGCTTTGCTCCCTCCCTCTCTCTCTCTCTTTCCTTCCTCGGTGGCCTTGGCCTCCGTCTCTGCATTGCAAAGTGCTGTTGCGGTGCGCTCACTAGACAAAAGAAAAAATAAAAGAAAACAGAAAAATGAAGAAATTAGACAAAGTCTATTTGATGATTTAGCTTCTCCCCCTCTAAGAAATGTTCGCTCTCAGTCATTTCGTTTCACCTTGATCCTCCTCTTCGTGATGAGGGAAAAAAAGAAAGTGAACCAAATCTACCTTCTTCCTCCCCTTCCCCCTCATCCTCTTACCTTTTTTTTTTTTTTTTTTTTTGGGGTGATTGATTGGGTGGTCTGTCCAATGGTTGAATCGGAAGTTTTGGAATCGCTTCTCTGAAGCTCCCCTCCTCTCTGTGTGTGTGCTTCCATGGGTTTCAAGTGATTACGCGAACCAAAGCTTGTTGGTTATGGTGGGTCGAAGTGGATCTCCCATGTGGAAGGGATTTCGGTGTCGATTTGATCGGGGCGTTGATTCCAGCGAAGAAAAATTAAAAAATCTTCTCTTCAGCCCTCTCTTCCTCCTCCTTCATCCACAGTCGCCCGACCTCTGCCCCTCCTTTGCTGTCGCCAACGGCGAAGTTACCGGTACCTTGATTAGGCTAATCCTCGCTATGTCCAAGCCGAGCATGGCCGGCTTCCTCTGATTTGTCTGTCTCATTGTTTTATAGATCTCGAAATTTGGCCGTCCATAGCGACGGAGTTGCAAATCTGGAAGTCGACCACCGTCGCTCGCGGCCATGTACGAGCCGTTGTCGTTGGAGCCATGGTTCCAGATCTGGAAGTCCTGTCGCGAGCAACGATGACTTATGGACTACCATTGTCCCCTCCGTCATCGCTCGCGGTTGGCTCATGGTCGGCCCCGTCCATGGCCGAGCCACCCCTCCATCGTCACAACTGCTCGTGGTCATTACTCGTCCGGATCTAGACTAGAGTCGTGCCTCCAGATTTGGTTTCATCAATGTACGCAAGCCTAGCTCGTCCATGGCTCACGAGGAGGCTCCTCCACAGATCTGGCGAATGCAGCTTGTACAATGGCCACAAGCCTTGACGGCGAGTTTGAGATCCCGATGGCCATGGACTGTGAGGTCAAACGGCGAAAGAAAAAACAGAGGAATTGATGTCAGGGAAGAGTGGCCATGGACGAGACGGCCGGAGCTTGAACGCTGCCATGGACGAGCGGTGTCATGAATGGAGACCACAAAGACGACGGAGAGGGTTGGATGCCCGGCAATGGTCGACTTGGATGTGGCGGCAACTCCGCCGGTGGCGATGGTAGAGGGAGGCGGAAGGTTAGGTTCAATATGGCTAGAGATGGAGGAGAAAGCGTAGATGGAGGAGGAAAGTGAGGTGGACTGAGATTTTTATATTTAGTCATCTGACAAAAAAAAAAAAAAAAAAAAAGCCCAATATTTAGTCAATGTCCTAGCTACATAAAAAATTAAAAATATTAGGACTCAATCGTCCGGTCAATACTTCCATTCCGTCTCATGAAGTTCTCCTAATGTGAACAGTGAAGGCAACAAAAAACGACCTCCTCCGGCACTTCTTTTTCTGGGTTGAATCCTAATGCACTTGAAAATGCGCGATACCGACCCAAATATGATTTTTTGGCCTTTTCTACTATAGATTCCATGCGAGTTTCAGTTATTGCTTCTCTTTTTTGGTGACGGAGGAAATGCTTGTGTTTTTTCTTATTCTAATACTTTTGCGTAATTCTTTCTATTGTTGCATAGAATGTTTAATCATGAGGAATATCTATACATTTATTTACTTTTTTATTGTAAGAGTTATTGCTAATTATTTATTTACTTCTAATGTCATTTGTATGTATAAGTTGTCATGTAATAATAGGTATCCTCACATTTAGAGGATATTTCAAGAAGTCATCATAACACTGAAGCAAGAATACTAATGAATTTGGGGAAGCATAAAATTATTCATAAGATTTTTTGGTAGTGACAAGTTGTGATAGCATTAATTTCTTTTTTATGTCAAATATGAGCTCTCCGTAATAATAGGTTTCTCCCACATTGTTAAATAATTTCAAATACTCATCAAAATCCTCAATTAAGAGTATTAATAGATTAAGGGAAGTGTGGAAAGTCATTTTTTTTTTTTTTTTTTGGCTACGACAAGTCATAGTTGCATTAATTTTATTGTAACCAAATAAAAAATATCAGTACTTTGCTTCTTGGACAATCCGTCAGAGGTCATAACATAGTAAACAAAAAAATAAAACATAGTTGATTTTCTCACCTCCGTACAAATAAACATCAATGTACATGCTACCTATTCACTTTTGTTAATAATTTTTGGATTTTTCTAAATATACTAGAGATGAAAATGGGAAGTCAATTTCTTTTAATTGATAAGATATATATGTAGAACCAGCTTATACCCATCGTTGGAGCATCATAATCTTGCACCCATCAGCGCGGCATTGAAGCCAAAGTAAGGAAGAGCGAAGGATGATATGTATGTATATCCTGATCGGATTGCAATATGAAGCACGTGCATCAAAGCTTCTTTGAACTGTGCTTAAGCTACATTCATTCCTTGAACCAAATAATTTTAAGAAATTCTTACCTTATCTAATGTTGCATTATCAAAAGATCAGTGCAAGCAACTTTGATAATCATCAATGTGAACAAATTTGAAAGTTCGAGAATCCAAGTATTCATCATTGAACTTTCCAAAAATTAAAGGGATAGGCATTGCTAGCATAAAATGTCAATTGAGGCACTTAAAAGTTGATGCTCAACGTATTATTGATTATAAATGCATTTATAATTTCATGCTCATTGCAATGCAATATACTTGGCCTTAGTCATTAGTAAGCTTAAATGAAAGCATCAATCAGCCGCTCCCTTTTTTTGGTCACTAACAAGCTCTCGCATTCTCATGATTTGTGAGAGTAAGGGAAGTTTAGAAATTCTTTCTTTGAGGTCATAACTCAATATAATCACATTCATTACGTCATTTTTCTCAATATGCCAGGTACAATGTCCCCAGCTTAGGCAGATGGTTCTCTCCCATATGGACAATTTAAGCAAAATATGGAGTGACGGTATACTCCAACAACCTATCAAATTACCTACCCGTATTAAACAACAAATATTAACTCTGAATTATCATATTGAGTGATAATTAGTGTGATACTGTGCACAATCTATGTTTGGCAAGAGAAAATGCAGATTGGTTTTTCCATAAAAGAAATGGTAAAAAAAAGGAAAAAATAAAAGAGAATAGGACAGCTGGACAATAAATAGTAGCAATTCCGTGGGTGGTTGCCGGCATTGCGAGTCTAATTTCATTACTAGATCACAATATTTAATCAATGTCCTAGCTAAAATAAAAATTTTAAAAATCGGAATAAATTATCCAATCAACAACACCATTGAAGAGAAAATATTAGGTGCATTAAATACACCATGCATTAAATACACCATGTATTAGTGTTGTTGATTGGATAATTTATTCTGATTTTTAAAATTTTTATTTTAGCTAGGACATTGATTAAATATTGTGATCTAGTAATGAAATTAGACTCGCAATGCCGGCAACCACCCACGGAATCGCTACTATTTATTGTCCAGCTATCCTATTCTCTCTTTTATTTTATTTTTTCCTTTTTTTGCCATTTCTTTTATGGAAAAAGCAATCTACATTTTCTCTTGCCAAACATAGATTGTGCGCAGTATCACACTAATTATCACTCAATATGATAATTCAGAGTTAATATTTGTTGTTTAATATGGGTAGGTAATTTGATAGGTTGTTGGAGTATAGCAATTCAAGTGTGATTTACAAACAAAGAAGATGAACAACTTCATGCATATTGGCCTTTTTATTTTTACTTATTCTATCATCAAGACGCAGTCAAGCATTGGTGATTATTAAGATATAAAAAAGATAATAAAAAAGTTGATTGTATTGATCATTATTGAAGTTTAGAGCACTCCAATTAAAAGAGCAATTCTCTCTAATTCCTTCAATTTTGTTGATTGGGAAGACGATTATGGTACAAAGAGTTGTAATAGTTAAGCAATTTGTGAACTAGGCTTTTCTAATTATGAAGTTTTCTTTTCCCTTCTCTTCATGTTTAATGGAACGATGCCAGTTTGCTTCTATGCAAGAAAATATGAAGTGGGTGATACTTCATTTTTTCTGCCATTTTTAAATGCTATTCTATGTTTACTGTTTTGTTCTTTATAGTTGAAATTGCAAAAAAGTAAATGTTTTCATATGGTTATTGTCATAACTTTTTTAAAATCCCTCTATAATCAATTTTGAGGTATTGCACACAATATGATTTTATGAGCTCACAGAAATAACACTTCTAAAAATATATGGAGATGGACAATTAATACTTATATTTGTTGAGGATTAGAAAACTTTTAATCTTTTAAGTAAATATTAATAGATTATGTACATAGATCCGTATAATTAAATGATTTTAAAACCACACATGATTATCAATGTCTAAATTGTTTTGCATTAATACTTTATGGATGTGATCCTGGATTATTGTGGGAAGGCATATATTCTAGTCATCTTTGTTTAGGTATGAAACATAGAGTCCCGGTCAAATTTGAGCAAAGCATTGATGATTGATATTACAAACAATTATATCTAGCACTTTTTTCTGCATACCATGCATTGTCCAATTATAAACGAACGAATATGTTCAAATGAAATGCCAAAAATGCATTTATTTGAGAGACTAACCTGTGGAGTGAAAAGTGAAGGAGTGCCATTGTAAATCTCCATTGAAGATTGCCAAGTTAGACTTCTCATCTCGGGGCAGTGGGCAATGCTTAGCTTTAACAAAATAGGGCATTCTAGCGTATGATTCTTCCACAAGAGGAAACTAGTGAAATTGGGCAAGCATTCCTAAGTTATCCACCAAAGTTTTGGGAATGTAATCTCCTCCATTGTGCTTCCTTGCCCTTCTTCATCTGCGATCACTCCTTCCATTTGATCACACTCCTTTATTTCCATCTTCCATAGATTGGGAAGGCACTGAGCCATTGATGGAACAAAAGCATGTCTCAAGTTGTTGCATTTATAAAGGCTAAGATAGTGTAGAGATCTTTGTTCCATAGTTGCCTCAACTTTGGTAGATTGACCAAGTACAGATATTGTAACTGAGGTGGCGCCTGAGTGCAATCCATAGCTTCAAGCCCTTCAAGATCGAATATTGCTTCTAGAGCCTCGCAATCATGCACTTGCAAGCTTGTCATTCTCTCTAAAACAAGCATCAAGCTGGACGGAATAACATTAATAAATGATGTACATTTATCCACCACTAGTGATTCTAATAGCCAAGTTGACATGATGGGATTAAGTTCATTGTGCCATTTTCCAATCAGCTTTAGGAACTCAAACAACCACATAAACTTAGTCCCAGCAAATGCAGCCTATTAGAAAATGCATCATTAAACATTAAATTCTAGTTAGCAAAAAAGAAAAAAACAATTACTTTTTTGGTGATAAGAAAAAATCAAATTGCAAAGAATTTAGTAACTAAAGCATACCATTTCTTCAAACATATTTTGGATCATCATGTTGAGGTTTCCCTTCCAAAAATATGGGTACTTTGTTGCTTTATACCTTTCATTCAAACCTACTCGTACTCTCTCCAGATTTGGCGCCTCCATTGGTCCCTTGAAGAAGAACTCCATCTTGGGACATCTATTCACAATGACATCTTTCAAGAGAGGGAACATCAAAATGTATCCACCTGAGCTGAAACACCTCAATGTAGTCAACCCATCAAGCTCCACATACTTCAATTGATTGAAAGCCACTACATGCCCCTCCTTTCCTCCCTCATCGCTAATGACTTCTATCAATATTTTACATTTACTAATCCTCAATTTTGTGAGTTCCACCAAATTTGTAGCCATTGTCGATGTGAACATATTTGACAGCCCATGACAATGTGACACATCTAGAGTCTTCATATGCTGAAAATAACTTGGAAAGGATGATGCTACTTTTAACTCATGACTTGGGCCTTCTATGGCTTCCACATTAACGCTAAGCTCATCTAGTCCTTCCTTCTCGATGAGTTCCACAATGCCACATTGATTGATCTCCAACTCCTCAAGTTGGATTAGATCTCTGGCTATTGAGGCCGAAAACAAAGAGGTGAGCCTAGTGCATCTTCGAAGGGTAATCAAATGTAGACATTGGAATTTAATATGATGGTAGAGTTCCTTATCCCATACACAGTTTAGCTTTGATAAGTCATTTAACTTCAGCTCTTTTAATGGAGAATGAGCAACAATATTTCCATCTAGAGGATTGAGTGGTTGGAGTTTAAAAACAACTTCAAGCAAAGCACATGCTTTTGCGTCAAAGTTTCCAGGCTCAAGAGCTGTCCTAGAATGAAAGAAGGTACAATGTTCACGAGCTTTTTGCATTCATTCACTAAAAGCAATTTTAGCTTAGAGAAAGAATTCGCAGGAATTTGATCATCCCATATCATCTTGATTTCATCCATGCCCTCGATATATAAATTCTCCAAGTTAGGAAACGCAACCTGTGGTACTCACATAATTGGTGATTAAGTTAAATTATGAATTCATGAACTTCCAAGATGTAAATAAAGAAGAATGCCAAGATGTGAATTATGAATTCACGGAATTGGTAATTCTATCTTAAGTCACACAAAAAAAAAAAAAAAGAATGAAATGAAAATAGTAAAAAAAAAAAAATTCTCCATTCTAATGTAGATGACTCCAGAATGGGAAGGCTATTGGAATATATTGGAGACAAAACAAAAAGTGCTAAGTAGGAATTCTGACCAAAATGTGTTAAATATGGGCAAAATGGTAATTTGGATACGCTCATATAACAATCATCTAATGACATTAGTGTTTCATAGATCCCAAACTCAAATAAAATCTCTCCCTTTGTGCCTTTTTGGCTAGCCCAAGAGTGAATTAGCTACTATACATAGCAATTATTAAATCACTTAGAGAAGGTCATTTAAGTTACAACATGGATGAAATTCTTTAGTGAAATCGCACCATTTTGTAAATTAATTAAGAATGAGGAAGAATTTATTTAAAGAAACAAAAAGCAAGTCAAATGGGTAATCACCGTTAGAGAAGTCACTGAATTGATGTAGTAAAAGAAGAATGCAGCTAAGGGATCACTTGAGGAAGAATATTAGCCATTAGAAAGAAACTGATGGAGAGATTGAGATTGAAAAGGCAATAGATCAACCATCAAATGGTGCATTACAATAAGAGATATAATTTTACCTAATACCGAATGCCTCAAATCAATATTAGATCACACTAAAGCAATTGCATAGTTAGGCTAAGAGAGAGCGATTAAAAAGGAATCGCTTGGGTCAAATGAACAAATCCTACTCACATCATTCCACTCTTCAAACCACTATGTATACTTAATCGAACGAATTTTCCTTTCAAAATTCATTTTCTATTAATGCTGGAAGGTCCATTAGTTATATGTGAACGACAAATCATATACATAAACAATGCTAAATATCTCATTATAATAGATTAAAAATATCTAAGAAGGTCAACGTATTAATCCCATGGGAGGGCCCATTTGTGCAGCCCATTTTGGATGCATAAATAACATTTTAGGTGAATGGCCTATATTGCTTTTAGTTTAGTCAAAGTCAACCCATCTGTACATTGCTCTCTTTCATTTTCCACGGAAACATTCTTCTGCTATGCGCTTGACAATTCAAATGACTCAATTGAAATGGCTGATTTGCATAATGTATTTTATTTCTTTAATAAAAGTTTCATAAGAATGGTCTAGCAGTTCATGTAAAAACTGAAAGGGGTGATATCTAAAGCCCAAGACCCAAGAGGTCTTGCTCAGTTAGGTGTCGGAGAAGGCTTTGATTCCCTTTGCGGGTGCGGTTAAAAGAGTAAAGCTTCCTTCGACTAGGAAAATATATGAGATCTTGTAAGGGCAAATGAAGTCAAGTGAGCGTCTTAAAGGCCCTTCATCTCCAGCCTCTTGAACCTTACAGCTCACTTTCCTCTCGATTTCTTTTTCAATTGCTTTCAATGTACATGCGTGCAATGTCTAAGCCATCGATGTGGATGACATTTTGGATGCATAAATAACATTTTAGGTGAATGGCCTATATTGCTTTTAGTTTAGTCAAAGTCAACCCATCTGTACATTGCTCTCTTTCATTTTCCACGGAAACATTCTTCTCGCTATGCGCTTGACAATTCAAATGACTCAATTGAAATGGCTGATTTGCATAATGTATTTTATTTCTTTAATAAAAGTTTCACAAGAATGGTCTTAGTAGTTCATGTAAAAATGGTGTGGTTGAAAGGGGTGATATCTAAAGCCCAAGACCCAAGAGGTCTTGCTCAGTGGGGTTAGGTGTCGGAGAAGCCATGATTACCACCTATAATTAAGCTCCTAAGGACCATGATTCCCTTTGCGGGTGCGGTTAAAAGAGTAAAGCTTCCTTCGACTAGGAAAAAAATGAGATCTTACAAGTGCAAATGAAGTCAAGTGAGTGTGTTAAAGGCCCTTCGTCTCAAGCCTCTTGAACCTTACAGCTCACTTTCCTCTCGATTAAGCCATACATGTAAGGTTGTTCAGAGTTTTAAGTTTCTTGTGAATATTGGAAAGCTTTTAGAGATCCTATTCGGTAGTTGTATTACCCGTTCATGCTTTGTGCAGGTACCATAAGAGATGTTCAACCATCTTTATGGAAATTATTTTTAGAGAAATTGAAAGTGAGAAATTGCAAATCATACATGTTGGCAACTCTAAACACTTATGCTTGTACGCCACTCATCGTCCGTTAAAATTTTTTAACGAACATATATATTATAAATGACTTAGTTTTTATCTTGGCTATACTTGTCTCCAGTATAATTAATAATTTGACTAATGTTAATTACATACCTCTTGATTGAACAGTGTAGTGGAGCGTGATCTGACGCAATCCTGACTTTGACTTTCTCGTACACCTGTCATTATCACCATTTGTATTGTAGGGATGAATATATCTACAAGACAATTTTTAGCAATAAAAACAAAAAATCAATCTTACACTTTCCATGAGAGAAGCATGTCAAACTTTTCAATTGTTTTAAGTGTAAATTGGTTAATATCTGGAATGCCAAAAATTCTGATGTTTCCATTCCCAACCCTTCTTCCTCCATAAAGATCGCCTCCATCTACTCACAATTTGATATGGTTAGTTTTTTCAGTTGTGCGAGAGATTTAACCATGGATGGCAAAAATAAAAACTTGAGATTATCCAAGCCGCTGATTTCTAATATCCCCAATCTCTGAAAGCCAACCTACAGAATTTGCTCATGGAATCAGTGATTAATCAAATCTCGAATTCATAAACTTTCAAGATGTAAATATACACGAGTGCCAAGGGGAGAGGGGAATTATTAAGTTGCACAAAAGGGAAAAAAAGAGAATAAAACAATAAAACGGAGTAAAAGAAATCTCCATCTAACGTCGTTTCTAATTTCCAATCTTTCCTTAGCTAAAAAAACTTGCAATGCTGAGCTTAATTTGATGAGTGAGCTAGTTTTATTCCATATGAATAATTTCTCCTTCATAAATGGATTAGCGAGTGAAGCATTACTTATCTCTCTCCATCTGATAAAGCAAACTTGACAACACTTTCAACCTCAAATTTCGGCCCAAAAAAAGTTCAACCGATATCTATTGCTAGTGTCCAATGAGAACAATGGTGAAAATTAAAAGCCCCAAAGAGGCGGTTAAGAAAAAGCGAAAACCCAAAGGCGCAAACACACAGCCTTGTGGGACCCACAACAAATATGTCTTGGACCCAAAGGAAAAATTAACATATTGAGGGAGTCTTGCGCCCCGCCCCACCATCAACTTTAGTGCCGCGTCAACTTTCGTTGGACAAAACAGTCGTGCATTTTTCTTATCCAAGCAAATGTTTGTCCTTAGCTTACTAACTTTTCTTTAATGTTAGTAAATCACTATCAATAACAAATTTAATAGGATATCCAGTAGCCATTGTGGATTTGTGTTTGTGATGCCAAAAATATGTACAAATATCTCTATACATGCTACATGCATGCATGAACGTATACAAAATTCCGTGCTCTTATAATTATGAGGCCTATGTAATGATTAATTACTTGTTTAAACATGATATACAAAAGGCGTGCATCAATTAGATTAGCATAGTAGCTTTTATTTAAAAACATGATCCTCCTTTCCATTCTTCATGTTGGTTTTTAAGAGAGTTGCCTATATTATACATTTTGTGGATAATAACAATAATGTCAACAACAATGTCCCATCTTTCCGTTTTTAGCATAATATCAGTAATCTCTTACGATTCAAATGAGACAATACACTTGTACCATGATAAGATCACAACATATGCCACGTTTTTTCAATCTTAGTGGCATTTAGGAGAGAGAACCATTGAAATGAGCCTAAATGTTTTTTGAAAGGGGTTCAACGAGTATTCATTCGGTACGTTAGACATTGAGAAGAATTTTCGGTCAACACTTGAAGAGCATATGATGTTTCAATGTTGTAATATTTTTATGGATTCAAGGAGAGTCTTACATTTTACATCTTTGCATGTAAGAGCTACTTGAATGAGATGCTTGGCTATGACGCTAATCATTACTTCAAATATTCACCATTGAAGCAAACACAAATAATTTCAGGTCGTACCTTTTCTATAAGGAAGAGAGGTCGTTTATGAAATAGCATCTCATTCTCAGGTTGCAAAGCAAAGATCTCCAATTTGTTACAGCGATAGACCTGCAAGGTCTTCAATGTCGGCCAATGTAAAGCATGTGTTTCGGTGTAGATGCACTTCAACTCTGTCAAATGCTTAAGCTTGAGGGAGGTTAACTTTGGGAAATCAAACTTGGGAACTAGTCCTTCTTCCTTCTCAATGAGTTCCACAATGCCACATCCATTGATCTCTAACTCCTCAAGTTGGACTAGATCTTTGGCTATTGAGGCTAGAAATAGAGAGGTGAGGCTCTTGCATTCGGAAATGCTAATAGAATGTAGGCATTGGAATTTAACTTGATGGTGGAGTTCCTTTTTCCATACACACTTTAGCTTTGGTAGTCTTGATACCATCAGCTTTTTTAACGGAAGAGCAACTTGAGGTCCATCTATAGGATTTAGTGGCCGAATTTCGAAAACAACTTCCAATGAACCACATGTGTTTGCCTTTAAACTTTCTAGGCACAAGAGCCGTCCCAGAATGGAAGAAGGAACAACGGTCACAACCTTATTGCATTTATCCACAAAAAGCGATTTTAGCTTGGGGAAAGAATCTGTAGCAACTTGATTGTCCCATATCATCTCGATGTTGTCCAAGCTAGTGATATTTAATGTCTCCAAGTTAGGAAATGCAACCTGCGATATTCGTTCATAGAATTGGTAATTCGGTTAATCATGAACTTCCAAGATGTAAATATAGATGAGGGTGAAGATGTAAATTATGAATTCATGGAATTGTCGATTCTGTCTAAGTTCCACAAAAGGAAAAAAAAAAAGTTAGTAAAAGAAAAATCCATACCATTGTCGATGACTCTAGGATGAGAAGGCTATTGGAATTACTAGAGACAAATCAAAAAGTAGGAATTCTGTTCTGACCAGATTCTATTGACAATGGAGAAAATTGTAATTTGGATATGCTCATAAAACAATTTTAGAATCACAATAGTCTCCCATAGAACCCGAATTTAAATAAAATCTCTCCCTCTTCAATTTAGTTACTTCCCTAATATAATGAATTAGCTAGTATACGTAGCAATAGTTAAATCACTTGAGACGAGGAAGAATCTATTTAAAGAAACAAGAACCACGCCAAAAGGGTAATTAACGTTGGAACTTAGAAGTCACTACATTGATGTAGTAAAGAAAAATGCAGCCGAGGATAGCTTGAGTAAGAATATTAGCAATCAGAAAGAAAATGATGGAGAGATTGAGATTAAAAAGCTAAACAATCATCCATCAAAAGGTGCAGTATAGTAGCAGGTGTGATTTTATCTAATACAGAATGGCTTAAATCAATGTTACATCGCTTTAAATCAATTAAAAAGTGAGGCTAAGAAAAAACAATTGAAAAGGGAATTGCTTGGGGACGAACAAATCTTACTCACATCATTTCCCACTTGAAAGAACTCAGTATACTTAATCGATTGAATTTTCCTTTTAAAATTCAGTGATCTTTTATCCATGCTGGAGGATCCAATAGTTAGATGCCAACGACAGATTCTACATGTACTCGAATCAAATAGTTGAAAGTTTTCCTGAATATCTCATTATAGAAAATTAAAATTATTTAAGAAAGTCGATGTATTAATCTTGTGGGAGTGCCCATTTTGAAGCCTCTTTGGCGGCATAAACAACATTTTAGGTGAACGGCCTAAATTGCTTTTAGTTTAGTCAAAGGGAACTTGCTTGTAAATTAGTCTATTTCATTTTCCACTCAAATGTTCTTCCCATATTCACTTTTTTTTTTTTTTTTTTTTTGGTCAGATTCCCATATTCACTTTACAAGTCAGATGGTTCAATTGAAATGGATGATTTGTGAAGTGTATTTTATTTCTTTAGCAAGAGTTTCATAAAATTGGTCTTGTGGTTCATGTAAGAACTAAAAGTGTGATTTCCGAAGCCCTGGACCTTAGAGATCTTTGCTCAGTTTAGCAACTGAGAGGGCTTAGATTCCTTATGCTGGTGCAATTGAAAGAGAGTAAAGCTTCCTTCGACCAGAAAGGAGAGAGAGAGAGAGAGAGAGAGAGAGAGAGAGAGAGAGAGAGAGAGAGATCTTGAGTGAGTCAAGTAAGCATCTCAAAGTCCTTCTTGTAAGTGCAAATGAAGTCAAGTAAGTGTCTCAAAGGCCCTTCGTCTCCGGTCTCTCGAATCTTACTGCTCACTTTCACTGTAGATGTGTGCAATGCCTATGCCATACATGTGAGGCTGATGAGAGTTTTGAGTTTTTTGGGAACATCAAAAAGCTTTTAGAGATCCTATTTGGCAATCGTATTACCATTCATGCTTTTTACAAGTATGATAAGAGATGTTCAACCATCTTTATGGAAACTATTTGTACAGAAAGTAAAAGTAAGAAATTGCAACTCATACACGTCAGCAACTTTGAACACTTATACTTGTACAACACTCATTTTCTATTAAAATATTTTAACCAAAATATACATTATAAGTAACTAAGTTTCTATCTTGGCTATGCTTGTCTCCAGTATATTTAATATTTTGACATAATGTTAATCGTGTACCTCTTGATTGAAGAGTGTAGTGGCGCGTGATCTGACGCAATCTTGACTTCGACTTTCTCGTGCACCTGTCATTGGTATTTCATTGGATGAAAAGAATATCACCAATTGCATTGTAGAGATGAATATATTTACAAGACAATCTTCAATGATAAAACCAAAAAACCAATCTTACACTTTCCATGAGAGAAGCACGTCAATCGGTTAACATCGAGAATGCCAAATTTTTTTATTTTTCCATTCCCAATCCTTCTTCCTCCATAATGATCACCTCCGTCTTCTTACAATTCGATATAGTCAGTTTTTTCAGTTGTGTGAGAGATTTAACCATGGATGGGAAAAATATAAACCCGATGTTTTCCAAGCCATTGATTTCTAATGTCTCCAATCTTTGAAAGGCAACCTGCAGAATTTGCTCATGGAATTAGTGATTAATTTAAATCTCAAATCCGTAAATATACACGAGTGCCAGGGGGAGAGGGGGATTAATTAAGTTTCACAAAAGGAAAAAAAATAGAATAAAACAAAAAAATGGAGTAAAAAAAATCTCCATACTAGCATTGTTTCCAATTTCAAGTCCTTTCTTCGCTAAAAAACTTGCAATGCTAAGCTTAATTTGATGGGTGAGCTAGTTTTATTCCGTCGAAGAATTTATCCATCAGAAATGTATTAGCGAGTGCAGCATTACTTATCTCTCTCTATATAATAAAGCAAACCCAATAATACTTTTAACCTCAAATTTTGGCCCAAAAAAAGTTTTACTGATATCCATGGCCGGCGTCCAGGAGAACTATGGCGAAAGTTAAAAGCTCCAAAGACTGCGACGATTAAGAAAAAGCAAAGACGTAAAGACTCACACACATTGCCTTATGGGACCCGCAAAATATATGTCCAGGACCCTTTACTGACCGACGGGAAAATTAACGCATTGCAGGAGTCTTGAGCCCCACCATCAACTTTAGTGCTAATTGCCACTATAAAAGTGCAATCTTTTCTGGTCAACGAAATAGCCGCCTCAACTTTTCCTGGACAAAATCGTTGTGCGCTTTTCTTAACCAGGCAATTGTTTGTCCTTAGTTTAATGTTAGTAAATCATTATTAATGACCAATTTAATAGGATATCAAACATAAATATGTGGATTTTTGTTCGTGATGCCAAAAGTGCATTCAATTATATCTATACATAACTATAAAGGCCAAATGCAAAAACACTTAGTTGAAAGGACTTGATATTTAGATTTGTAGATCGCCATGGAGAGAAACGGCGCAATGACCACATATGATTCTGCGAGACTGGGCAACCATCGGTTTTTCTTAATTTGGATGGTGAAAATTGGCTAAGAAAAACTACATAAAAGTTACAATCTAAATCAAATGAACTCAACAACAAAAAAAACTCATATTTCGGCACAAATTTCTTGAAGATTATAATGTGGAGCACTTGAAGCTTCAGAAATTAAACTAACACATACTAAGTAGCTGAATTGAAATACAAGACACGTCGAAACATTTGAAGTAAGTCTCTATAAAATTATTTGGACTTTAAGATAGTGAATTTTCCATTATGGCATCAAGTTCCATTTTTGGATATTGTTACAAACTTTGGCCTTATTCACATGACCAATCTCCCCATAGGAGTATCTAAGGGTGATCACAAAATAAGATGATCATTTAAGGTGAATCTGTTAGAGACTTGTTACAGACTTGTTACAGACTTGGCCTTACTCATGAACCACATGGTGAGACATTCTCTAGTTGATGGAGGATATGGAGCTATACAAAAGTAATTTCTTTCATCATAGGGGATTTCAAATTCTGCTGTATGGAGTAAAGAAATGGTAAAGATCACTTTGGAACTCCAAGAGCAAGAATTCCGAATTTGCAATGAATGACTTTGTTGTGACATAATGAAAACCATACAATTGTCAGGGCCTACTTTTACTATAAAAGAAAAAAAAAACTGTGCACAAAATTATGTACTCTTACAATTATGGGGACTATGCAATGATTAAGTGCCTATTTAAACACGATATACAAAAGGCATGCATCAATTAGATTAGCATAGCTGCTTTTATTTGAAAATTCAGTCCTCCTTCCCATTCTTCGTATTGGTTTCTAAGAGAGTCACCTATATTATACATTTTGTGGATGATAACATATTTTGATAACTAAATTTAATGGAACACATTTCAAAAGATTATAAATTACTTTAATTATGGAATTACTTCAATGCCAACATTCCCTTCAATTTGTCTTGACGAAACCCCATTAATATAAATATACTTGTAACCAGTAAATTGAGATAACTCAGAACTGATCACAAACTAAATTTGCAAGGGTTTCATACAATTAGTTTGACAACATATTTCTTTTGGATTGAGAAGTCCTTCCATTATCAAGGACTACAAGGATGGGATTGAAATGTGATGGACAAACCCATCAACATAGCATTTACAATTACAAAGGACCTTCAAGAAATTATGTGATATAGCGGGTATTATAAATGGTTGCCGAAGAAATTTATAGGCAAGATAATGTACATCCTTTAGAATAATTTCGCACATATGAAAATCTATGACAAATAAAAGCTAATTTATGACCTTAAAAGACAACTAATGTACTTTACCTTTTATTTATGATATAACAAGGGCTGCTATTACGAATGGATTCTGTTTGCATTTTTCTAGCAATATCAGGAATTGCAATCATCAAGAATTCGCACTCATTTTGGTTACTAATGACAATCAATTTATGCATGAAATATTTGTCTAATTGCCAAATTATATCAATTAGATGGAGATATATACAGCATATATCCCATTAGTCTCGGGCGAGATTGTGCGTTATATATATATATATATCTCATCTAGTAACGAGCCCAACTCAAAAAATTAAACCTTGGGCAAACAATGATATATGAATATGACTTATGGACATAGGGAGTTGATAGCTGAACGTGACGTCATTCTCATCCATTTAGGTAGAGAGGACCTTTCACACTCTGCTATTACCTGCTTCCTTGATAAAATCCAATAAAATAGGCATTTTATTGTCTTTTTCTTCTTGGATGTCTCCAATTTCTCCAAATTTATTAGGCATATAGGGACTAATTTACCCGCAAAACAACATAAAATTAGACACGTCAGCAATTGGGATATTGGAATAACTAAGTAGTCACTAGTCATGGCTACCGGTTGAGATCACAACTATCTTTGAAAAATAGTGAATTACTTGGGATTATTTGGACTTCTTTTTACTTATCATTTGTAAATTACCTCGAGTATTCCTTTCAAGTCGGACGTGTATGTAGCCTATCCTAATTATTCATCCTTGTCGTCATAATTTCCTTAACCAACATGTCTCAAAAGGTGAAGAGACCTATGGTCCCCATGACAATGAAAAGCTTTATTTACATTTTTTTGCAAGTTTAACTTTTTTGTGTTTTGTTCATTAGTCTATTGTTATCCTGGACAAGCCAATCTTAGACTACTCCTTTGTAGGCTGCCAGCGCTTTATAATGTCTGAGGATATTTATTACAGTTTGAAGAAACATTTGATTATAAGCCCATGGATCTTTGCATCTTTAGGTTTTACACAAAAATAATAATAAAAAAGGTACTAAGGCAACATTAATTCTTTAACGAAGATTTAGAATCCTAGAAAGTTAAAAGCCGCAAACACTACGACAAAAAGAAGAAAAAAGAAGAAGAAGAAGAAGAAGAAGAAGAAGAAGAAGAAGCAAAGCCACAAAGGCTCTATGCAAAATTTCCCTATCTAGTTCCGCTATTTTTTTTAAGCAAGCTCTCTCCATGGAAGCTCAAAGCATGGGTTGAAGAAAAGTCACTCTGACATCAAAAACTTGTGGGACCCACCACTTACATCTCCCAACAGGGAAACTAACGTATGGCATGAGCCTTGGGCCTGCGCCACTGTGAAAGAGCAACCTTATCTAGTCAAATAAAACCCTCTACCTGCAACGTTTTCCCCCCATTTAACATACAGCTGGGAGCTTTCCTTGATTGGGGCATTGTTTATCCTTGGTTTACTAATTTTCTTTCATGTTAGTAAATTTCTATCTGTAGAAGTGTAGATAGGACCATAAAATATATCTACAGCGGCATAACATCATTTTCATTGATAAAAATAAATAACAAAGGATTTTTCACCTATAATTGCTTCTGTTTTTTAGTTTGCATGATTTGTCATCTTCTTCAAACTAGGAGTAGATATTATGCCAAAAGGATCTCCTATAAAATGTTATCACTAAAGCTAGCTAAAGTGTTAACTACATTTCCACCTACTAGTCTAGAATTCAATAGATTACAAATAATCGCCCTCAATTTCAATTGAATGACATTAATTGTTGCTGTGACAATCTAATTTATCAACTTTGTAATTGTTCCCCTTTTTTAACTTGAAAAGTTGTCATCTTCTTTAAACTTGGTGTAAAGGATGCAAAAATGATCTAATACACAAGATTACAATGTTAAAAAAAAAAGGCAAGGTCACAAAAGCTTTTGGCAAAATTTCCTTGATCTGGCTCCATTATCTTTGAAAGCGAGCTCTGTTCATGGAAGCTCAAAACATGGGAAAAAGATAAGTTGTACACAAGCACACTAGCTCTTTTGATAGAAAGTTACCTGCTGCCCATTGAAGAATGCAATTTGAGTGCCAACCTGGTCGTCTAATGTACTACTTCCAACAGCAAAAAAGTTCTTGGTATTTGGCAAGTTATGAAACTTCAATACATGCAAATTATGCAACTCTACTTTGCCACAATCATTAGTTTCTATAATCCCGCGCATTACTTTGCAACCGGCAACTTCAATCTTTTCTATCTTTGAAAGTTCTCTCACCACTGAAAGAGGAAATAGAACTTCCATCGTGTTGCAACTTTCAACTCGTAGTACTTTTAATGCACTAAAGGACTTTGAGGTGATATTGTTTTTGGATATCTTCTCCAAGTTGATGAGATTCTCAAGAATTAATGACTCCAACATCTTGAACTTTGTGTGGGATGGCAATTGGAGGATGTAATGGACGGAGGGACTATTCTTGACCTGTAAATGCTTTAATTCTAGAAAATGCTTTGTGGGTATCAAAGCTAAAGATGAGTTCGCAAGAAGATGGGGGAGTAACAATTTAACAAAAAAATTTCGGTAATGCCAATATAGAATGTAATTTTGATTCCTATACTATTAAATTTGACTAATCTTAAGGAGGGGAGGGGCTTTTTCTTTTTATCCTTATTATTATTTTTGGTTTTGTGGAAAATATTTACAAGGAATGTGTTAATCAATGCATAATACACTTGTTAAACAACAATTTTACAACAGCACTGAGTTTTCCATGGCACTAACTTTAGTGTTATCACATATGTTGTCTACACCTGAATTTTTATCAACAATTCAAGCGTCCGTCCTTGTAAAATTACAAAAATGGAAAATAGCAAAAACAACAAAAAGCAGTTAAAAAGAATGGATAAAAAAATAAATGATAAACTAATTAAAAAATAAGAACTCTTAGAAAATGATGGGTGTTAAAAAAGGGGGCCTCTTCTGGTTCGTGGCCCAACTCACTTAGCTCTCCCTAGATGAAATTTCATCGTAAGTGCATCAAGCTTGGTTGGCTGCAGTTCCTCTGGCCCACCCTATTTGCTAATAAGGCCACAACCCATTCCTAGCCGAAGATCACTTAAAATCAGAATCCCATCATTTCCGATGCCATTAGTTGTCCTACGCCATTAATCGGAAATGACAATGGCTCAATTTTCCAATAATAGGAAATTTAATTTGAAATTTCAAGCCAATAGACCTATGGAAATTAAATATATTTCTTTGGAATTGAAATTATGAGAAAGAAAAGTGGAATTTTCCTTTCACAAGTGATATTAAAGTACGGTTCATTCAAGCTAGAACAAGTCACAAGAAGCATACTCTTATAATTTATGAAAGTGAATTTTAAGCTGCAAATTCATTATACGAGCAATCAAAAGTGCCTTCCTAACAATAAAGGGGACAAGAACATCCGACATAATCACCACCAAGGACATGTAGGAGGGACATAGGGTGATGGAAGCTCGGCGATGACCGATAGGGGACAAGCAAAGAGAGATCGATGCATTCTCGATTTTGAGTTGTGATTGATTATTGATGAAGTTGAGAAAAAAAAGGAGGAAAACCACTAAAAATCCTAAAATATGCCCATTGCGACACATCCATCTTAATTTTTTTTTATGCCACCAAAGATTCCAAACTATATTTATATGATACATTTATCCTCTATCAATGGGTATCGGTAAAAAAAAAAAAAAAAACTACCTAAATGAACAACGAAATGTAAATGGTGTTGACATCAATGAAATAAGAACAACTTTTTGACCAAAAAAATAAAAATATAGAATTCGTAAGACAAAATCTTGACATAAGATAAATATATCATATTTGTACAAATTAAGGATTTTTGACATCATAAGAACTAGAGTAAATATGCCATATACATCATTTTGAGCTTTTGCGTAACAAAAACAAAAATAAATGCGACAAAAATAAATATAATTTGGAGTTTTTTGCCGACTTTTTCGGAAACGACGGTGGGTTCATTTTTCCTTTTTATTCTCTTTTATTTTCAAATTCAATTCCTTCTTCATCCAAAGAACAACCACTAGCTTCACTCGTTTGCCCCGTTTTCCCACACAAAATCTGAAACATCTCCATCCACCCCCTCGCTTCGCTTCGCGCCTTTTTTATTTATTTTATTCTCCGTCGTTTTTTCTTCGTATTCACCGCTGCCAATCTTCACGCTCGGCATATCGTCTCGGATGATGACGACTCAGATCGGCCTCGGCTGCTTCGGTTGAAGGAGCGACGTTGGACCGGTGGAGGTGCCGAGAGCGAAACCCAAAGAATCTCATCCTTCGAATCGGCGGATCGTATCCAGATGATGATGATGATGATGATGATGATGATGATCCATCCAACCTCAGCCTTGGCAATCGGATAAAAGGCTCTTGTAAACAGTGAACACCACCCGGCGTCCCCCTTTCCGCGTGGCATAGATGGGCGAAATAATGGAATTCCGAAAGGCGGCAATGAAGTGGGAGTGAGCAGAACGAAGCAAAGAGTCGACAGGACATATTCTGGAGTGAATTGGAATTTGACTCGGAAGTTCAATCAGACATGAAATGGTCCTGTTGATGGTTCAATGGCGATGGCTGCATAAGCCCGAGATGGCCCGGCCACAGATAAATCTGGTCCAAACATTGGCAAGGACAGGAAAGCGAGGACTTGAATCAGAGTGGCCGCAACTCGAATGTGGAATCTAATGGTGTGGTTTACTGTGGGGATGATCTGAATTGCTGGAGATGAATCAGGGGAATCCAAAGCTAGAGAGAGATGCGAAAAAAAAATTGGTTGGAGAAAAAAATCCGCCAAGTTTGCAAGGAAGGTGCTTGATGGAATGACCAAGCTAGACTATGTTTCCAAGGATACTCGTTTGAGAGAGAGAGAGAGAATTAGTGAGCTTTATCTGGCAGTGGGGATGTCATGCCCCGAACCCCGAGCGCGCGCACATCCCACTGCGGTCGATCAAATATGCGACATCTCAGGAGACGTCGCCAACCCATTCATTTCTTTACGCATGCGGAAGCGAAACAAATCCCCTGACAACATTTAACTTGGGATAGAAAAGCAGGCAATCAATCACAATAGCAAACACTCATTTACAAACACATAGGTTTAAATACAATACTAGACTGTCTACAAAATAGACCAACTCGACAAAAGGGGAACTATCCTAAAACCAACAAGTCGGACACGCTCTCCAATCCTTATGGCTTCAACTCTGCAACTCCTCAAGGCCAACCAAAGCTATCTAGCCGCTCCGTCCACCAGGGACCTGAAATTGTAATCCCCAAACCGGGATGAGACAATGTCTCAACAAGTTCAACCCCTAAACCTCTATTAGAAAGAAAATACGCCCAAGGGTGGCCTAGCCACATCACACAGAGAACTTACCTCGCATCAATTCCTTCTTGCAGGTTAGCACAATTTGTATAATTCAACCACGTGCAATTATGATAACCAAACAACTGCAGTACAATCACATCATCAGAACAATTCAACCACTTGGATCGTCTTAGCGATCAATCGACTCGGCCGATTACATGTCATTCTAGCAAATCAATCATTGCTCTCAATCACGGCCCCACTCAGCAAAATTAGAATTAGTGGCATCACGGCCCCACTCGGCACAACCTTTAAAAGGTGGTAGATCCCGGCCCGATGGGCACGACCTCTAATAGGTGGTAATTCACGGCCTGGTTGGGCGCGACCTTTATCAGGTGGCAATTCACGACCCCATTAGGCATGACCTTTATCAGGTGGCAATTCACGGCCCAACTGGACGCGACCTTTATCAGGTGGCGAATCACGGCCCCACTGGGCACGACCTCTAATAAGTAGTTAATCACGGCTCCACTAGGCACGACCTCTAATAGGTGGTTAATCACGGCCAATCTCCCATCAATTTCGACACTTGGGATTTTATAAAGAATCCCTATTTATCGCAATCACACTCAATTTGCCATAACCAATCATCAATTTCAAATTCTAAATACACAGCAACGATCGGCACGAAATTCTGAGCAACCGAGGTCAAAAATAATTTTTCCGTTTTTTTAAAATAATAAAATTTTAATAATTTCGGATTATAATATAATATTATAATTTCCAGAATTTCAAAGCAATTAAATAATTCAAAATTAAAATCCTATTATGTCCCATCAAGGTTTATTATTAAATAAACTCTCTTAGCCTTTAATTAAACATGCTTTAAATTAAACAAACATCTTAATCTAATTCACAATTAAATAAACTAAACTAATCACCCAAGCTTACTTAACTTAGGCTAAGCACATTTAAGGCATCATTAACCGTCTAATCAAGGTTTAGTGAGCTAAACTCACCCGATTAGCGAGCCGAGCGAACCAAAACGATGGGGACGACGCGAGGATCGACTTTCCTCAAGGCGGGCCGAGCATCCGAGCTCGGGAAGACGGCCAAAACGGGCCAAACATGGGCTGCCATACCCATTTTCTGCAGCTGCTGTTCACGGGCGGAGGAGGGCCAAATGGCGGCTGGTTCGGGTTGGAATGGGCGGAGGAGCGGCGGAGGAAGGAGGTGGTAGCTCGGACGGGCGAGGCAGCGGCCAGGCGAGGCCTCACGGTGGCTGGGACGAGCTTCGGCAGCTCCTGGAACTCATGGACAGAGGTAGACGCAGCTGGGTGTCGGCCAAGCGCGGGCGAGCGCGGGCAGCGGTGGAGTGTGAGACGGCAAGCGGCGACGGGCGACGCGAGGCGAGGACGGCGTGCGGCGAGCGACGGCTCCCGGCAACGTCGGCTGCTGCTTCTGCCCGGCGTCCTACTAGATTCGAGATCTCGAGCAGCAAACGGAGGGGCTGAGCGGAGGGAGAGACGGTCGCGAGGCTGGCGGGCGTGGGACAACGCGGCGGCAACAACGGCTCGGCACGACGACGACGACGACGGACGGCGGGGAAGTGGCGCACGGCTGGCTGGTCGACGGGCGAGCTCCCCTTCGCCGGTTCTCTCCCCCCATCTCCTCTCTCTCCTTCCCAAGGTTGAAGATGATGGCGATGGCCTCCAAAAATTTATTTTTTTGGAGATTAAATCTCCACCCTCCACTTGTCAAGCCCTCAATCCTTGGCTTCAATCAGCATGACATCACCCGCATGATGTCATCTTCCACTATCTCCTCTCCCACAACATTCTTCAATGGGTGCAATATCATTTCCGCCGGGGTCCAAATCCTTATACATCCAATTTCTTCAATTTTTCTTTCAATTGAACCAAATTGAAATCCATAAAATTAATCAAATATCAACACATTTCAATTTACGTAATTACTTGACCATAGAACCAACTTGAGTCCCAAAAGTACGACCAAAAGCGGGCCTACTAATTTCTCGAGCCAAATTAACCATTCTTTGATTATTTTGCTGAAAAACTCGGCTTGCATGAAAAATCTTCCGAAGATTAGTCAATATTCCTAAAATGATTTGTGACACACCTAGACTCCCAATTTTTGAATTCGATCTCAATTCCACGGTTAATTTCACTTTGGCACAATACTAGCGTGGCCTAACCTACCGGGTAGTCTTTAGAAATTTTCCTGCATTTGACATGTGGTTGATCATCTTAAGTCACAATGTACATCTTTGAAATATTGGCGACTTTTGATTGTCGGGGTAATCTCAAGGTTTCAAATACGAACACAGGGTACCCAATCGATAGAAAAGTCGGTCTAGTGCCGATCGACAAGAATTGTGCGATCTGGTGGAATCACCCACACCTGATCACATGCCTCTGTCGAGTCGACCTATCTCCGATCTCTAATCGATTTTTAATTGTGCCGTAATGACCCTTGCAGATTAGCTCGGTCGAAAGATCGCTTCCTGGTCAAATTCTCGAGTCTGATGCATTAGAATTTCTTAACGGCTTCACCCGATAAACTAGTTTTCACATGAGTGGCCGACTCAAGGAAAGGAATTATATGCGTGCTAACGAAATGCCCGTCTTAATTTATTGAAAATAGAATTGGAAAATCGGGATTTCACAAGTGAGAGCAAGTTCGAGTTCAAGAGGGCATGATGTTGTCGATTCTAATACGAAAAGCCACTGCTAGAGGCTTGGAAGCTGTGTTGTCGAGAGAAAGGCTGTGGAAGAGTTGTGCCACAGAAATGCCATTACGTAGTAATGCTACTGCAGGCAAATAGATGATTGTGAGAGAGGCTATGAATGCTGTGTTTGATGAGGAAATGTCTGCAGATCCTAGAGTCTTTCAATGTGTCTAAAGGTTCTTTTCTTTGGCAGAAGTATGGACCCGAGAGGGTTGTTGATACTGTTATCACAGAGGCTGGCTTCTCTTGAGTTAAAGTCGGCATTGCTTTCTATGGTCTCAGGCCTGTCGTGGATTTTATGACCTTCAATTTCTCTATGTAGGCGATTGAACACATTATAAATTCTGCTGTAAAGATGAACTGCATGTCAACGGTGATATATCGTCTCTATAGTTTCAAGAGGAGCTGCAGCAAGAGTCGATGCCCGACTCTCCCAAGCTCTACGAAGATGTCGCAATCCCAACTGGAGGAAGCTTTGCCGGATCCAGCCTCATGAGATTACTCATCACCCTTAGGGTCTATGGAACGTGAGAATTGTCCATGCCATGTGACATGAGAGTCGCTCATGAGCGGTGTGACATCTCCGGTATGTCCCTCCAACCGGAGTTCTTCCTCTTCCTCTACTTTTTCCAGATTTGCAGTCACCAATTTCTTAATGGTGTGTGTTAGTTGCATTATTTGAAGGCCTTCTCGTCAAGGAGTGGATAGGTTACGTGGTTGCAAATCTAATTGACGTTTACTCAAGTCTCCTTTTCAGTTGAGAATATGACGGTACCATCATGACCCCTATGCTCAATATAATAATGTAGGCCATTGTTATTACATTGATCAACTCAGCTTGTAATGTTTGGTATTAGCCTCAGGAGGCTTCATGTCTCCTTCATCCTTTTCCTGCCTTCTTTTGTTTGACAGCGTAAGCAATCATTTGCAAATTCTGGACATGCTTGTCTTGTTCCAAAGTAGTAATTGCTTTTGCTATTCAATGACACTCTTTGCCCTCATAAACTTTGATCGGTGACCTATTGTTGAACCGCTATTCTTTAAATTAGTCCATGATTCAGTCATGTCAAATTCGATTTATTAATTACGTGCGCTGGTGTTCTAGGGATTGAATGAATTTTTATTTGGGTCTGCTTTGCTTCATGGTTATTAGTATTAATACTATGTGTTGCTTCATTCTGTAATAATGTAGTGTATGAAAGTGGCGAACTCCTCAAGTTCACTCCTAGGCAGCATTGTCATTGATGATAGGCCATTTGGGGCATTTGTTTCTCTTGTATACATGTATCTAGTGACATCGATTAACATAAAGGCTCTCTGGAAATACAGATCATGGAGATTCAAGGAAGTATCTTTGTGGATTTTTGAGCTGCTTCTGATGTGAAATTGAGGTCTCGAAATTTGACATTTGTTGATTTACTTTCGACCGAGGCTAGATTCAATGCATTTATCATTTTTTTCCTACTACTTTTACATGGTGATAATGTTGCTGCAGGATTCGCCATTAGGGTTGCTGCAAAACCGGAGTATCAAATCAGATAGTTGTGCGAGAATTGTTTTGTAGCTCATTTCAGTGGCTTCACACGCAAACCATAGTGGTTCCTGATCTTATGTCTAGGCTTGGATTATTTTATCCAATTTGATGCAGAATCTGTAACTCTTGAATTATTCTGCCACCCACCAAGGAATGTATCCATTGTGGAAATGAAATATCATAGGATTTTCACTTTTTAGCTTTAACCAGCTTGTGTTTCATTGTCTTGATCTGGGCTTCTAGCGAAATGAAATCTAGTAGGATTTTCACTTTTTAGCTTTAACCAGCTTGTGTTTCATTGTCTTGATCTAGGCTTCTAGCTACACATTTTCATCATCATTTCTCGATATGTAAATTGTGTATATTTAGAAATGTTAAGTGATGCAATTACTTTTGGAGCTAGCTTTAGAATGAATCATGTGATACTTTAGCCTTTCAAATTCCTGGTTAAGCTCTTTCCAGTTCGACTTGGTGACCATTGAGTTGTCTTCCACATTGACTGGTTTTAATATATATATCCTCAAGTGCTAAGTTCCACAACAATTGTAGAGAAAAATAACAATCAAAGGACTCCACTTAAACAAGCTTTCGCTACACATTTCTCTCTTGTCCTTATGCCCCATTTTTGGCCCATTCTTTGTGGTAGTAAGTAATCTGATGATTAAGTATGTAGTTTCATTCATTTGTTAACTAGTTAACGGAGCATCTGTTGTTTTAGCGGATTTTGATTGAACTTCTCTGTTCGTGGCTTTTCAAGTGTAGGATGGAAATAGATTGTTTGTGTGCTTTAGTAATGTATATCCTTTAAATTTGATACCTTGTCTTTTCTGGTTCTAATGGAATAGTATGGCAGTTTCACTTTTCCTGTATTGGCTTCCCCTCAACAGTATCCATAGTTGTTGTATTTGGTGGGAATGTAGTTACCATTTTCATGATTGCCATGCTAGGCATTACAAATAGGAACAAACCAAGAACTTGTGGGGTATGTTTTGGTTCTCCATGAGTCTTTTCAACCAAGAGGTTGTATCATATAACATTGTTTATGTATATGTTGTTGTGGGTTTGATTGCTGATGTAGTCAGATTAGAATCATGACAAATAGGGAGGTTCACCGATCCACCAAACATTTTAAGTGTGTGCATTAGGCATATAGCTCATGTGCCTATATGGGTTCTTTACCTTCCTAACATGGCATTGTGGAAGTTATTAATGTCTTTTGACCAACTTGATAGGAACCAAATCACAGGCGAGGCATGTTCTACTCAACTAAGCTAATCATTCAGCTTTGTTGTCCATCTGAGGCATGTTCGGGAAAGCAGTTTTCTATGTGCTTCCAATCCTCTGAGCAAAGTCTCTCATTTCTTGATATAGCTTTCCTGCTGAACGCTACATATTACGGAGGCTTGATTATGTTTCCTTCATGGCTTTTCAGATTTTCTCGGTTTGCAGTCTAGGTGAGTTGCTTAGCTATGTTGGTTTTACCTCATTCAATAATGCTGCATTTCCTAGATATGTCTTCTGTAGTTCTCTTCCTTCTGCTTTGCAGGCGTAATGATACTGGCCTTGAAGTGCCATTGTGGTTTCTTCTATATTTTAAGGATGTCTCTTTCATGTGTAGTTTTTTGATTGCTTCTTGAGGAAGTACTGGGTGTACTAACAATGTAGGTATGACGTGGATTATACAAATATCACCAGCAAGAGTGACCACCCCAAGGGCTATGATTTTCTTCATGCTCATAAGTCTATTCTTGCTCAGTTTCAAATACTCTTAAATTAGAAACTGATATAAATAGAAAGAAAAGCAAAGAACGGGGTGGGATTCCACAAGGAGAATGATACATTGGGTGGGAGCTAACGAAATAAAGGAGGGTGCATCACTTTTGTTCATGCAAAGAAAAAACGCACCAGTAGTAGCAGCCACCCACGCATACAAGAACCATGGAAAGAGAGAATGAAGTACTGTAAGTTTTCTTAAGCTGCTTCTGATGCAAGATTGAGGTCTTGGAATTTGACATTTGTCGATTCACTTTTGATCGATGCTAAATTCAATGCATTTATCATTTTTTTCCTTCTCTTCTTTTAAGTGGTGATGACGTTGCCACATGATTTGACATTAGGGTTGCTGCGAAACTGAAGTATCAAATCAGATCAGTTGAATAAGAATCGTTTTGTAGCTCATTCCAGTGGCTTCACACGCGAGCCATAGTGATTCTTAATCTTATGTATAGGGCTGGATTATATTATTCAATTTGATGCGGAATCTGTAACTCTTGAACTATTATGCTACCCACCAAGGAACGTATCGTATCCATAGTCGAAATGAAATCTCTTAGGATTTTCACTTTCTAGCTTTTAACTAGCTTGTGTCTCATTGTATTGATTTGTCCTTCTAGCTACATATTTTCTCATCATTTCTTGATATGTAAATTTTGTATACTTAGAAATTTAAGTGATGCAATCACTTTTGGAGCTAGCTTTAGGGCCAATCATGTGATGCTTTTGCCTTTCAAATTTATAGTTAAGCCCTTTCTAGTTCAACTTGGCGATCATTGAGTTGGCTCCCACACTTACTGGCCTTAATATATATCCAAAAGTGCTCAGTTTCACTATAGAGAAAAATAATGACCAAGTTCACACTTCTCTTCATCCCTGTGCCCCATTTTTGGTCCATTCTTTGTGGAAGTTAATAATTTGATTAGTAATGTCCATGTAGTTTCATTCGTTATTTAACTAGTTAATGGAGCATCTATTGTATTAGTAGATTTTGATTGAACATCTCTGTTTGCGGCTTTTCAAGTGTAGGATTGAAATAGATTGTCCGAGTTTGTTATATATCCTTCAAAATTCAGTACCTTGTCTTTTCTGGTTCAAATGGAATAGTATGGTAGTTCCACTTTTCTTGGATTGGCTTCTTCTTAACGGTGTCCTTAGTTTTGGCATTTGGTGGGAATGTAGTCACGAGTTCATGATTGCCATGCTAGGCATTACAAACAGGAACAAATCGAGAACTTGGAGGGTATGTTTTGGTTCTCCATGAATCACTTCAACCAAGAGGTTGTATCATATAATGCTAGTTACTAATATGTTGATCTATGCTCGGCTACTGAAGTAGTCATATTAGAATTATGACAAATAGGGAGGTTCACCAATCTGCTAAACTTTTAAGTGTGTGCATTGGAGATCTAACTCCTGTACATGCACGAGTTCTTTATCCTCCTAACATTGCATTGTGGAAGTTATAAATGTGTTTTGATCACTTTTGATCAGAATCGAATTGTAGAAGCATGTTCTACTAAGAAAAGCTGATCATTTAGCTTTGCTGGCCATCCAATGCATGTTTGAAAAAGCAGTCTTTTATGTGCTTCCAATGCTTGGAGCAAAGTCTCTCATTTCTATATATTGCTTTCCTGCTGAAAGCTTCATATTATGGAGGCTTGGTTACAGATCATTCATGGCTTGTCAGATGTTCTAGGCTTGTAGTCTAGGTGAGCTTCTTAGCTATGTTGGTTTTACCTCATTGAATATTGCAACATTTCCTGGATATGCCTTTTATAGTTCTCTTCCTTCTACTTTGTTGTATATTTTAAGTATGTCTCTTTTATATGCAGTTTTTTGACTGCTCCAAGAGGAAGTACTGAGTGTACTAACAATGTAGGTATGAAGTGGATTAGGTAAATATCACCAGCAAGAGTGACCACCCCAAGGGCTATCACTTCTTCGTGCTCTAAGGTCTGTTCTCTGTTAGTTTCAAATACTCTCAATAGAGAAACTGATATAAATAGGAAGAAAAGCAAAGAAGGGGGTGGGAGTGCGGAGGGAGAAGGATACTTCGGGTGGGATCTAATCGAAGTAAATGTGTATAACTTCTGTCTATGCAAAGATAAAGGCACCAAAACCAGCAGCCATCCACACCTACGAGAACCAAATAAAGAGAGATTGAAGTACTAGCACATACAGTCTGTGTGTTGCAACAAAATTAACATTTACTAAAATGATAGGTATGAATAGTAGATACCCACCAACAAAGCGCTTAATTTGATACAATGCAAGAAGTGAAGTGACACTAAAAATTGAAGACCGCGGCTGTATCAACACAGTAGATGTATCAACACGGTAGAAGACAGCATTTTGATCCAGCCAAATAGGAAGAGAAAACAAAAAGAGTTCGTCCACGGCAGTTCAAGTAACATTTAAAGAGACATTGATCAGAAACAAGGAGACAAACATAATCACAGAAAACAATAAAAAAAAAAATGAAGGATTTTAAAATGATATAGAAAGAAAAAGAATGCTAGCGAATCTCCATTCATGTTCTACTTTAGCTTGATAGATGTCAAAATGAGAACATGCTATGACACCTTCTTTGAGGAGCCACCGCATCCTGTATCTTGTTTCTTGTAAAAAAGTAGCAGTTGGAGCACCTATAAGAATATCATGATGGCATTTCAAGGAATTGTATGTATCACTAGCTCTTTCCTCTTACGCACCACAATAAGTTGTGCGGTAAACACTACACGACCATGTCAAAGATAATCTATAGTGGGCAATAGTATTTCCCGCACCACAATAAGTTGTGCGGTAAACACTACACGACCATGTCGAAGATAATCTATAGTGGGCAATAGTATTTCCCGTTGGGTCCATATGCAACTATAGTGAACATCATCCTAAATCTTGAGTGCTAAGACGACGAGTCATGAATACACTTGCTATACCATGTATATATTGAATCCACTACAGCGTTTTGCACCGATAGAGCATGCAATGGTATACTTCAACACCCAAGCTATGCATTGCTAGAAAATCAACTTAAGCACAAGTTCAGGGATGTTATTGGCACTCAAATTCAACTCAAGGATTGTAGAGTTAGGTACAAGGACTATTATTTCACTGAATGACGTCGCAGTATTGCGTAAATAAAGGATTGTAGTAGAGTTCGGGGTAAAGTAATTCATTGGTGAGATGATGGAATGTTGTCCCTGTTGACACTTGAATTTTTGCCGGCAAGTCAAACATGCATTATGGTGAAAAGAAAAAGAAAAATATGATATAAAAATGTTTAAAAATAAATAAAAACCCAAATAAAAAAGAGAACTAAAAAGAGGGAAAAAAGAAGAAGAAAGTAATGAGAAAAGCTCCAATTGAGTCATAATCGAAAGAGCCAGGTCCGGTCTGTTGGGCCTAATCCACAAGTGCGGCCCAGACCATTCGAAGCCCATGGGAGTAAACCTTGGCCGGTCAACCCATTCGCGCCAGACCACATCAAGCACAAGCCCATACACAATTGTTAGGTCCTTGCCGTTGCCATTTTCGCTTTGCTGTCAATTGAAAATTAGAAGCCTCAATGAAGGGAAGCCGACCAGCGAAGCCGACCAGCGCACTTTTTTAATGAAAGGCGCATATATATGTACGTAGGACACAACCGCAGTGAAATTATGTAATACGTAGTACAATACGCATTCAGAGGCCAACAGAAAGGACAAAAAGAAAATAGACGAGATGTAAAGTATTCACTTTCTCTTTTGTTGCATTGTTGTTTTTCAATATGATGAGAACCCAGAATCATGTGAATATGATAATTGATTTGTTGGAATATAAGGAGATGTTCAAGTCAATAATTGAATCATTTGTGAATATGCTATGTAAGGAAGAGATGCAAACAAGAAAAAGATTATTTGCACGAATCCAACAAATTAAAGGACATATAATTGAATAATACGGATCCAACAAATCAAAGGACATGATTGTGTATATTGCAATTATGTTCCATAGGAGTAAATCCATCTCGTTTTGTATCCTTCTGGGGAACATTTGTAAGGCAGATATGAAGTGGGGCACCTCTAATTTTTTTTCTTCATTTTTTCAATATATCTTTCCTGAATTGTGAGCACGTTGGTGAAACTAACTTTGTGAGAGAGTTTTAGAGGGTTTAAGATCATGTATCAATCTCTGATGGGAGAGAGATGAGCAAAATGGGCAAATTAATCTTTACCGCAACCAAGAGATTGATTGAAATAAATGCGGCACCGATATATCGAACTTTACAAAGAGGCTAGTCTAGATAAAATGAATATCCAAAAAAAAGAACCTCGACTCAAGATGAAATGAGGCGTGATGTGATGAAAATGCTAATCTTGATAATGGTGTCATATGATCCATTTAGCCAAACGTAAAATACAACCAATATCTTTACACAAGCTCGTAAAGGAAGAAGGGAATGGAGGCTTGTGATGAATTCATCTCTAGATATCGACGGAATCCCCCCCCCCCCTCCTCTCTCCTCTCTCTCTCGACAGAATCAGTTTCATCTTTGCACGCATCACATATAGGCATTCTAGACGCTTCTTCATCGGTTTTCCCTTCTCCATCGTCCTCCAGACACCGTTAGCCACCACTGTAGCTCTGCCATCGCCAAGTTTGTTGCAGCAAGGCCTCCTTTCGTTCTGCTCTATTTTCCGGTTAGGACGCCCGAAAGTGCAAGGACCCTTGGTCGTTCCCCCTTCACTGACCTCGATCATCGACGTCATTGCCTTCGGGAACTTTTTCTCTGATTTGATCACTGACCGAGGTCAAAAATTCACTCTAATCAAGGTAAATTCCACACTCTGTTTCTGCCGCTTATGAATGAAACAGAGCCGGTGAGCTTCAACTACTAATGTTTGTTACTAAATCAATTGCCGTTGAAACTCGATTAACAACTCGGACCTGTACTGTTATTGTCATGATGATCTGAAAGTGAATCATTGGTTTGTATTCTAAAAGTGATAATTGTCGCAATCACCCAATTAGTCGAGATAAGACAAGTAACCTCAGGTTTACGGATATGTTTTAACATAAATTGCGGTTGACGGTCTTGATGCAATAGGTGCAATTATTCAAGATCATCATCAAGAATGAGCTTGCACCTGAGTTTCATGGCTATCAATCATGGGCTCAGCTTGACATATGTTTGGAGGACAGATTCACAATCTCGAACTTTCAAGAGTAGAATTGCATTCTTCAATGGCAGTCACAAGAGCGATCACAGCAACTCATAACATCACAGCAACTTATTAGATTTACTGAAAATCTAAAAATGATAAGATTGCAACTAGCTCTAAAAAGAGAACAAAGACAAAATGACATGCGGCATATTGGTTTGAACTAATATGAGGCATAAAGCGATGTTTTCAATGTTCATCTCAATTCATGGGGTAAGAGTAGAAAAAGATCACGTGCCGGTCACGAGAATGAAGAAAGTCAAGGCGCACAAGGATATTCAACTAAATGTCGATGAGCCTATGAACGAAAATATATGGTTCGGCGGTGAAGGAAGAAACTATCATGCGTCCAAATATCAGAATGTGCAGTTATTCCTTTGCCGGCAAGTTGAATATGCTTTTTGAATATGCTTTTTGTAAAGATAAATAAAAAAAGAAATAAAAAAGGAGCTCCAACTCAGAATTGAAAGGGCCTGGTCGATCTGTTGGGCCTGATGCACAAGCGTAGCCCAGATCACACCAAGCCCATCAGATTAAGCCTTGGCCTAGACAATTTCTCTCGCTAATCGACACCAGAAATCTACCGTTGCCGTCTCCAATCACCAAAACAGCCACCGTCGACCACCATGGACGGCCGCCACAAGTTCAGCGATAACACAACAGAACGCATACGCTGAAGCTGACGAAGCAATTCTCTTTCTCAGGAATTCTAGAGGCTTCTTCATCGGTTCTCCTTCTCCGTCATCCTCCAGACAGTGTTAGCTGCCACCGTAGTTGCTCCTATCGCCGTTTTCACTGTAGCAATGCCTACTCTTGTTCTGCTCTGTTTTCTAGTCAGGACGCTCGCAAGTTCACGAACCTTGGTTGTTCCGCTTTCGCCGGCCCCGATCATCGACGTCGACACCACCAGGAGCTTTGTTAGTGATATCACAGTCCGAGGTCAAAAACTTAAATGTCATCAAGCTAAATTCCACGCACTCTACTTCTGCCGCTTATGAACGAAACAGAGCCGCCCGTGAGCTTTAGGTAATAATGTTTGTGAGTAAATCAGTTGAGATTGAAGCTCAATTAAAAACTCGGACTCGTACTGTTGTTGTGGGGATCTGAAAGTATATCGTCGGTTTGTATTTGCGTATGAACTCCTTGACCAAAATGCGTATCAGGTGTTCGGTGAAATGCTCGAACTAGATCAGTATGTAAATTCGATTCAATCCTCGAACTACAAAATCATATTACATAACTTCGATTTGTTCTCAACTTATCGAAGCCTTATTATGGCCGACTTTGTCGGAATAGGATGCTCATTTGTCAAATGGTGTTATGATTCTTGTCTCATATGCTCGAATAATGACCTGAAAATTGCTGTCTCATGGCATGCTGATCTCTCTGGTTCGAGTTAAAAGTGTTCTGTATGAACAGAATCGAGTTTTGAATGTGTAATCTGTTGTAAAGGAGCGCGAGATCTGCGTGTGCGCATGCAAAGAATAGAGCGTCAGAATCGCCATTGCCCCAAACTTGGACTGGATTTTAATCCTTTGGCGATGACCTTTTCTGATGCTGTGGTTTTCATTTCTTATCTCAAATTTGGACGACATTTGTTTTGTCGTCCAGAATGGACTTGCAGACTTGCTGATAGAGCGGGCCCCATAGTGCCACTTGTCGTCCATTGAATCGACAAATGTATTGATGACGTGGCTATCATTAGTTTACTGAATATTTTCTCGCGAAGACATTAGTGAGACTAGTTCCAGCCTTTGATCCGTTAAGTCTCAGTCGCCACCTTAAACGAGCCACCTCAATTGTACCAACTTCCCTCCCTCCCTCTGGTCTCATCTCCATCCCATATGCATACGCAACCCTCCTCCCTCCTCCTCCTCCTCCTCCGTCATCGAACGCTCCAGTTTCCCCCATTCTCCTTCGTGCGAATTCCTATTCTTGTCGATCCTTCATTCTCATCTTGCCAAGCGATTGTCATGCCCCTCTTCAGTTCGATAGGGGATCAATTTCGGCTGAAGCCAATTCCCATCGATTCGTTCCCTGTGGTTAGCGATGGGAGAACTTACGCTCACGGACCTATTGAAGAAGGCAACGTCGGATTTCCCCAACAAGAGAGCCGTCTCCGCCTGCGAGGAGCTCGACCTGACGCACATGCGGCTGCAAGAGCTTGTCAACCGCGCCACCGCGCTCATCACTGCCACGCACCGACACCGTCGCGCTCACTTTCCTCAACAACATCGAGGTATGTCTGTGTCATCTCGGTCTGTTCGCGAGTACGGATGATGCCGTTTAAATTCGAGAACACAATATCTGGAAGATTGCGGTGACGATGAATTTCTAATGATGAGATCAATGACTTGCGAAACATCGACTGGGAAATAGCTTGGAAAAGAAAGAGGTAGATGTTTCTTGGAGTTTTACAGTACTTCGAGAACAGAAAGACAGAAATGGCATCGATTTCTACTGAAAAAATTGCATTTGAGGCATGAAATTTCTGCGAGCGCGTGGTGCAAATTGAACAGGAACAAATTGAAATGGGAAAAGCATGAAGAGAATTTTCTGTCGGGTCCAAGGGTTGTTTTCTGGGACGTACAAGCACTGATTCATCGTAAAACAAAGTCAACGCTTATCAAAAGGAGATGGATGGTTTTAATGAAATTAAACGTTGACAAACTAGTTGTCTGCATATCCTGCATATGTATGTGTATCTCCAATCCGCAGGGACTGGTGTGATAGTTTTCTTATTGGAAAATGTGTTCGTTTTGCAGTTTGTGATCCTGTTTCCAGCGGTAATCCATTGCCGAGCCACTGCAGCTCCGCTCAATCCCTTCTACACAGCTAAGGTGCTCGAGTTCTACCTTTCCGACTCAGAACCGAAGCTCCTATTGACACTGCAAGAAGGAAACCGATGGGCTCAATCCGCTGCTTCCAAGCTCAACATCCCCCGCCTAACCGCCAATCTTCACTCTGCCGATACCAAAATCACTCTCTTCGACCGACGTAGAGCCGAGCCGAGCCTCGACTCAATGTCCACAGTTGTCAATGATCCCTCGGATGTAGCTATGTTCTTGCACACCTCCGGCGCTATGGGTCACCCCTCCCCAATCGCATGCTGCTAACTCAGCGCAATTTGGCATCATCAGGTGGGGTACAAACTAACGGAATCAGACTCTACCGTGATTGTGCTTCCGCCGTTCCATGTGCACAATTTAGTTGCTAGATTATTCAGTTGTTTCTTCTGGAGTTCTGCCTCAGCTTGCAGCTTCTGTTTTCCTCTTGCAAGCTCAGAGCTTTCTCCTTCTCATTCCTCAGGTCCCTATCGATCTTCTGAATATCCAACTCAACTAGGTCCACAATCGACCTTATATTGTGCTGGAGCTCGTGCATAGGAACATCACTCTCCCTCACCTTCTCTTCCACGTTCAGATTCTCCAGGCTTGCTAATACCCTAACCTGAGGTCCACGCATGTCGTGTACGTTTTGCACAACTTCAACACCCTGTTCCTGCTTCTTCGCCAACAGCTCTTCTGCTGTAATGTGTTTCGCTTTGTTTTTCAGCATCGTCTTGTTCGCTTGCTTAGACAAAAGCTTCTCCTTACCAGGCACATCAGGTGATGGCTTCTTTTCCTCTGGCTCCAACGAGGCAGCAGGCGCCTTTGCAGGGGTTTCTTTGGTAGTCGTTGAAACCCATACCCATATTCTTAGGACACAACTTTGCTTCGATGGGTGTCACAATCCCCTGCTGGTTCTTCCCAAGGCCCCCAAGCCCCGCCTATCCTCATCCATAGTGGATATAATTTTGAAATTCTGACATCACAAAAAATAAAAAAAATAAAAATCACTATAGATGTGTCACATTCTTAAGCCAGATACTCAGCAGTTGTGACCGCCACTCGTGGAGTGATGATGCACTCAACAGTTGGATCATTGGCCTAAAGAAAATAGCAAACTTCGTAAAATGAAATACAGGCATCCGTACAACCCTTTAATCAGCAAGGATATATGTCACGAACTGAATCTACGAACTTGCAAAAATTGCCAGAAAGAAACAATCTGCGAGACAATTAACTATTAGCTCATTAGATATTACCAGATTAAGGAAAAAGGGCCACTCTCTCCATTGACCCATTTTCCTCCAAGTCACGTTTGAGATATTGTGCAGTTTCCATGTACACTCCCATAGCAGCAAATACTATGGCAACATTGTTGGCAAAATTGTCCTCTTCGTCATCCTACATAAATTTGCAGCACATTTTCATAAATGATATTGAAAGAGAGTGTTTGGAATAGAAAGATGAAGACTCATAGCATCGAATTCTCAAAAAAACAACAAATAAAATAAGATCAAAAATCTTCACAAAGAATGCATTTAGCAATTGAGAAGTCTAGCATATAATAGTGGAGCTAGTTAGTCAAAGGATAAAATACATTGCAGGTGAATTCTGAACCTGAACTCCAAAACCGTAGGAAAATTCTGTAAAACTAATGGTAGTTCCTTAAATTATCGAGGCAATAAAACTCATAGAGCAAGGTATTATAACATCGGTATACAACAAAAATGCAACATATATCTTGGTAATACCATCAGCCTTCTCCAATCGCTTCACAAGACTAGCCTGGCGGAAATCTGAGTAGCTATTTTGTTATGAGGAAGACCAGCAGCAAAGAAAGGTGGGATCTTTTGTCCACGAGCTATGGAATCCGTTACATCAATGGAGGAAATTCCTGTTCGTATCATCTCTTCTAGGTAGGTTCTTTCACTGGGATTTATAGAACTTCCTAAAAAGAGGGAGTTTATCTATTATATAAGACACCACAAGAAAGTTCTTGGGATTGCCATAGGTGCCATGGAGTATAAATGGCTTCATGGCCAATCAAAATTACTATCACAATGACACAACTCACCAGAAATATCCAGGTAAGCCTCTAGCAGAATTGGAGAGCCATTATCAATGGGCTTTCTAGAACCATTAAATATGAACCCAAGCGTATCCAAGGACACAAGTGTTTTCAGAACCTGCATTAAAAGAAAAATGTGATAACTCCACAATAAATTTCTAAAGGTTCTTTTATTTATCCAAGATTAAAGAGAGTAAATGCTGACACAGCTGAAGAGATTTGTAAAGGTAGGAAAACAATGCACTTTTGACAGCCTTTCATGAGGCCAAGGCCAAGACATATGCCAAATTATTTCTCATGCTACAAGTGAAATCTTGTTGCCAACACGTAGGAGCATTTAGTTCCCAAATACGGAAAAAACAAATCTAACTCTTTATTTCTACAGAATGATGAAACATTGTTTTATTAGGAAAACAAAAACAAACAGCATGCATAATTACCTCGCCAATGAATTGCACAATGGTGTATTTGTTTTCAATCCCAGAAGTACCTTTATAAACCTAGCGACAAGAGAGTGAAACATGGATGACCAGAAAGCTTTACGCACTAGAAGTCTAAGATGAACAACCACTGATCACACAAGCATGAGTAGAATACTTATATTTAAATTTTACTGACAGAGAAACTAGTGAATAACAGAACCTACAGAAGTTTGACAACAATTAGAGACATATAGGAAAGATTATTAGCCTTTTGCAGAGCCAAAATAACCCACACCATGACTAGACTTCCATCACTCGAGAGCAGAGAGGATCTATAATTGCCTAAACAGAATGCTAATTAGACTCTTAACATTGTTCTCAAGAAATTCAATCACATCTCAATTATCATCCCATATGATGTTCTCACATTTCATCGCATATACCTAAGATAATATTCTTCATGTTCTGCTTTTTCTAATGCTTGTAATGAATGACAGAATTCACTAGGTCATCAGCTGAAAGTATTGCACACAAAGTTGACCCAAGTATTGCAGTCCAAACAACAACAATGTAGTATCAAGAGAGCTAAAGGAAAAAAGAAGAGGCTGGCAACTGAGACTGAACCTGCACAGCAACTTTCTCTCCATCAACTTCAAGGACTTGCCCACGTCTAGTCATTCCATCACCCAAGTGGATATTTACTATCTCTTGATACTTTGGTCCCTGATATACAATAAAATTAATCCAACATGTTAGTATAGGAGTCCACTGAACCTCATAAAATTATAACCAGTGAAATTTACCTTGACTTTGTCGAGTGTAACCAACGGCCCAAAGCAACACCGAGAGACGGTCCTATCCTCTCGCAAGCAGCAAAGCAATTGTCCGAACAAGCGATAACTAAGACCCAGCGACTAAGGCATGCTAAACATTTGACTCGGACAAGAGCTAAATCATTCCTCACCTCTCAGCCAATATATATGAAATGATAGAGATTGTGTAGATCTAAGTAATAAATGTATTAACCGTTGTCATAACAGGGCAGCATAAACTTTTCAGAAACGAGAAAGCTATATGGAAAGCCTTGAAAACAACAATATCCCATGACTAAAGTTCGATTCCAAGCACGGTGAAATTTAGATGGCGAAAGACATAATAAGCCACGAACAAGGAGACAAAGCTACTCCCCACAATACGAGACAAAACTTAATTACGAGATTTAAGCATCAGATTTTTATTGTCCGTAGCTCTAAAAAAAAAAAAAAAAAAAAAAAAATTTGGAAAGAGAGGGCCGAAAGCTCACCCATGCCGATCTCCAGCGTCCCCTCTTCCATGTCATAACTCATCGGTGCTACTCCCATCTCCAAGTCCCAAGCCGCTCGGAAATCTATACAGAGAAAAGCGTTAACCAAAGGACCGATCAGGAACGGCTAGCGAGTCACCCTCGCACCACAACTGAATCCAGAAGTGACTATACAATGCCAAAAAAATAGAGGAAAACCGAACCACTGTTCGACCGAGCTTAACTCGCACAACTTTCGCTCATTGCGGCGATTTCTCAGAACGTTTTCAGTTCAATCATCGCTCGTTTCCAAGTGGTCTCGGATTCACGGTCCGGAAACAAGGAAAAAAAGAAAAAAAAATCCGACATGAACTCCATTGATGAGCAAAACGACAATAGCATTAAACATCACTCAAGGACACCAGATTCAAACCTCCGTCAAAACACCTAAGAATCCACAAAACGAATGCATGATTCGAACCGGAAAAAGGACAGGAAAAAGAGAGAGAGAGAGAGAGAGGATCACGGAGTTTCTAAAGACAGCAAGCGACGGAATCGATCACGAGGCGAGTAGATAGCGAGGGCGATGGTGGAGCGACTTGGAACTCATTGAGCCGGGGAGCGCGTCGGGATGGAGGGAGAGATCCAATAAAGGTACTTGAAGCGAAGAGACGCAATGGGCGTCGTTGATGGTGTCGTTTGGAGTTTTTGATGCCTTTTTCAAGGAAAAGAAAAAGAAAATGATGGCTGCTGAGTTATGGGATGAATCTTCTTCTCAAGGAATTCCATCTCTTGTGCAAGTATTTGCTGCTTCTTGAAGCGGCGGGAGGGCCGAGAGTGAACCCAAAGAATCTCATCCTTCGAATCGGCAGATCCTATCCACCAGCCAGACATCCCCATTGTGTGTGGCATAGGGAGACGAAACGAAAGACGCGAGCAACGGCATTTGAAATCCGAAAGGCGGAGATGAAGGAAAGCAAGAATCGACAGAATGTATACCGGAATGAATCGAAATTGGACTCGGAAGTTCAATCGGATAGGAAACGACCCTGATGGAGGAAGACTTGCTGAAAAATGAAGATGGACATTAGGGAAGAAGGTGTTCGTTGAGTTGCCCCAAAGAGAAATCGAGAGTGAGACGATTCTGTAACAAAAAGCGGAGGTAGGAAGATCGACCCATAAGAAATATCCACGGAAAGCCGGTTCCTCGCTGACATTCGGACAATGATGATATATGTCAGGTCAATATTCGTACTCACCACCGGGTCATTTCATCTTCCATTCGACTCTAGAATTAATTTCATACATACTGACTACGTCTATTGATATCTATTTCGTTTCGTTTTTCTCCAATTATCTCGCCGTCTTCCGAATTCCCATTGCCGTCGATTGCACTGTGGAGGAGGGATCGAGTTTGCAATGAAGGTGCTCGATATAATGACGAATTACATTTTTCGTGCAAGTCTTCCTTTTGACCGATTTCTCATGGGCTCTCTATATTTTCCTTTCGCCTTTTATTTCTTTTTCTTTTTCTTTTTAAAAAAAAAAATTTCAGCACTTTACTTACTTCTCATCCAAAGAACCACCGCCGGCTTCACCTTGTTTGCCCCGTTTTCCCCACAGTCCCCACGCAAAATCCGAATCATCTCCATCCACTGCTTCGCGACTTTTTATCCTTCCTTGTTTTCTCTCCGTGCTCACCACCGCCAATCTTCATGCTTGGCGTATCTTTTCGGATGATTTTGATGACTCAGATTGCCCTCTGTTGCGGTTGGTTGATGAAACTACGTCGGACCGGCAGGAGTGCCGAGAGTGAACCCGAAGAATCTCATCCTTCGAATCGGTGGATCCTGTCCAGATGATGATGATCCATCCAACCTCAGCCTTAGCAATCGGATAAAGCTCTTTTGAGCAGTGAACACCAACCCGCATTCCCTTTGGGCGAGGCGTAGATGGGCAAAACAAAGGAATTCGAAAGATGGCGATGAAGTTGGAGCAAACAGAAAGAAGCAAGAATCGAGAGAACATATTTTGGAGTGAATCGAAATTTTGACTCGGAAGTTCAATTGGATATGAAACACCCTTGATGATGGTTTGGCGGCGATGGCAGCATGAGCTCGAGATGGCCCGGCCACATATAGATCTGGTCCAGACATGTGCAAGGACAGGAAAGCGACGACAAGAATCAGAGTGGAATTAGTGTGGCCACGACTCAAAATTTGGAATCTGATGGTGTCGTTCACTGTGGGAATCTGACGCGAGATAGATCTGAATTGGTGGAGATGAATAAGGAGAATCCGGAGCGAGAGAGAGAATAGATGCTAAAAAACATCTGGTCGGAGAAAATCTGGAGAGAGAGAATCCAACCGCGAATGGAGTACCCACCAACGATTCATTGAGACTGAGCTCTCTGACGATTGTTGCTTCCAGCACCGATCGAAGCACAAAAAGCGTAATTTGACCACGGAGTTTCTTCAATCAACAGTCAAAACAATTACTGGGACGTTCCATCTCCGATTGAACTCTAGAATTGTCTTCAATTCATTCCAAATTTCGTCTGTTTGATTTCCGTTTTGCTTTTATTTTCTCCCATCCTCTCGCCATCTTCCAAATTTCCGTTGCCGTTGATTGCACTTTGGAGGAGGTATCGAGCTCTCGCAAGGAAGAGAGATAAAAAGAGAGAATCAGCGAGCTTTATCCAGCGGGGAGAGCAAGTTCGAGTTCAAGAGCGCCGGGATGTTGCCGATTCTAAGACGAATAGCAACTGCCGGAGGCTTGGCTGCTGTGTTTGTCGAGAGAGAGAGAGAGAGAGACTGCGGAAGAGTCATGCCACAGCGACGCAAAGATGCCAGCATGCTTGCTTTTGTCATGCATATCAACATTCAGTTAATATGAAAAAAATAAAAATAAATGAATTCCAATTGCCCTTCACTTGAGAAGAAACTGACAAACTTGAATTTAAGCCCACGTGCGAGGAGACTGATCACAAAATCTTCAAGAAATCGAAGCATTGGCTCCGGATTCCCTGCCTCCCAAGTGTCAATGCCTGATTCACACAGCAGGCAAGACAACTTCTGAAACCAACTGGGTATAAGGGGATCCCAAATCCCATATATCAAGACATTCCTGTCTTTGCAATAGAGATTTCCACCGTGAAACGACTTCCAACCCATGTGAGGGATTCCGAAGAGGGTCCCATCCCTGAAATGTTGAAACCAAAACAATTTGATAGGGTATGCGACCCTTGGCTACTCAAATTAATTGTAGAATGCGCAGCTTATAAAATATGCGAAAATATAAGACTCAAAATAAACTCAGTTAAGCTGATACGAGTACACACTCAAACAAGCTAATACAAGCATACACTCAGCTATTCTATTTTCTTCCCTTCTCGATCACGGGGGGATAACTCGCTCACACAGAGCTACTGAGGCTGCAGTGCCTCTCTCTCCAAAGTTCACCGTTGCACCTGGTGACTTCCTATTCCGAAGCTCTCACTGCCGGAGGCTTTCCTGAAGCTCACATACGTGTGGCTTCCTTGATGGCCTGAGGTTCTCCGCCTTCGTGTAGCGTGAGGCCCTCTCCCTGGCCTGTTGTCCTGAGGCTGCGGTGCCTCTATGTGAGGCCTTTCGGCCTTCTCCTTCACCTTGAGGCCTTTTGGCCTGAGCTCAAATGCTTCACGTACTGCCATATTTATAAGCATCTTCCACCGCCTGACTCCACCGCCTGGACTCTGACATGCATGACAACTCATTTTCTTCTTTTCTAAGCATTCTTGCTGCCCACGTACAAGTTTTTTCTTCAGCCACTATTGTTGACTTTCTTCAAGTTTTTCTTCTTCTCTCTAGAATTCTCACGTGTAGAGTGGAGAATTCTTTCTTTGTTTTCTTCATGCTTTTGGCTTCTTATTATTATATTATTTTATTGTGTGCCCCTCTTTTCTATCAGCTTGTGGCTTCTTCAAGAGTTCTCTTCTTTGGCGGTTTAAGTGTTGCGCTGCAGCACACTTCTCTTTGGCTTCTTATTATTATATTAGGTGTTGTACTCCAACATGAAATACAGGGGAGTGCGCAAACGAGCAAGCAATGCAGGATAAGTTACAAAGTTTATAATCATCAGGAAACCTCCTTTGCATGTCACAAAAAGACTTGGCTAGCGAGTCTAATGTCATTATCTCCTTCACGTCATTCAGTTGTTTCTTCTAGTGTTCTGCCTCAGCTTGCAACTTCTCCTTCTCATTCCTCAGGTCCCTATCTATCTTCTGAATATCCAACTCAGCCAGGTCCACGATCGACCTCATATCGTGCTGGACCTCGGGCATATAAACATCGCTCTCCCTCGCCTTCTCTTCCGGGTTCAGATTCTCCAAGTTTGCTAATACCCTAAGATGAGGTCCCCCCATGTCAAGTACCTTCTGCACAACTTCAACGCCCTGTTCCTGCTTCTTCGCCAACAGCTCTTCCGCTGTAATGTATTTCGCTTTGTTTGTCAGCGTCGCCTTCTGCGCTTGCTTAGACCAAAGCTTCTCCTTTCCGGGCACGTCAGGTAATGGCTTCTTTTCCTCTGGCTCCAACGAGGCAACAGGCGCTTTTACAGGAGTTTCTTTGTAGTCGTTGAAATCCATACCCATATTCTTAGGACGCAACTTTGCTTCAATGGGTGTCACAGTCCCCTGCTGGTTCTTCCCAAGACCCCCAAGCCCCGCCTATCCTCATCCATAACAGCGGATTCTTCATCCTTATTCTGTGTCTTCGAGTTCTCGTCAATCTCTCTGTTCGGCATGACCGTGCCGGTGGACACGAAATTCACGGGCTTTGACAGATCGGCCTTACCTAGGAGGTCCCTGTTCTTCCTCCGCTTCCTCTTGGAGGAGTCGTCGTAGTCCGAATCGGAGTCCCCCGACGTGAAGACGCCGTAGAGCGCGTCGTCCTTGGTCTGGACGCGCTTCTCCCTCCGCTGCCGGTAGTAGAACTCCCCGTCGATCCACTGCCCGTCGTCGTAATCGTTGTCCATCCCGAACCTCTCCATCTCCTGGTCCTCGTCCATCTTCGAGCAATCCCGGAGAACCGAAGCGAGAGGACCTAGGGTTTCGGATGGGGGGGTGTTCGGAGGAGGCGGAGAGAGGAGCGGCGCTGCTGCCGAACGCCAAGGTGGCCTGGCGGCGTGGATGATGCGGCGACGGCGACGGCGGCGGTCGGAGGCCGCGATACGGCGGTGCAGCTTGGCTCGAGGGGAGAGAGAGAGAGAGAGAAGAAGCAGAGAGTGACCGAATGCTCGAAACGCAAGAACTGGAAAACCTAGCGGATCTTCTTCTTCTCGTTCTTCTTCTTCTTCCCCTTTTAATTTCTTAGATGTTAACAATTGTTGACTTTTTTATTATTATTCCCTATTTACTTCCAGGATAGGAAATTCATTTATCATGATATTGTTGATGATATATTGTAGGGGTGTGCAATGGAAACCGCCCGAACCGGAACCGGACCAAATCGGACCGGACCGCCGGTTTGGGCGGTTCCCATGGTCACGGTCCGGTTCAGGTTCCTAATCTTGGAACCGACGGCCGGTTGGTCTCGGTTCCCGGTTCCAAGGTGGGAACAGGACCGACCGGACCGGACCAAATTTTTTTATATATAATTTATATTCATATAATATATAAACACTATAATATATTAATATTATATATGAAACTTATTGCAATCGGAATTGCAATTTAGGTAACAACCTCTTATGTGACCAAATCGGACCGGACCGGCCAGTTTTGGGCGGTTCCCATGGTCGGCGGTCCGGTTCCCGGTTCCTAATCTTGGACCGGCGGCCGATGGTCCGGTCCAGTTCTAGGTCCTAAGACCAACGGTCGGTCCACGGTTCCCAAAATTGGGAACCGATTCTCTCGGATCCGGTTCGGTTCCACCTTGGAACCGGACCGACCGGGAACCGATCACCCCTAATATATTGATGATCGAAAATGGAATTAGGCAAACTTTCCAATAATAGACCTCAGAATATTGAAAATAAATATTTTTAAGAATTTGAGTTGCAAGAACCAAAAGTGAAACTTCGGATATGAAGTACTTGTTGGAAGATGAATGACATGACAGAGACTCAATGATTTAATTAATCTAAAAACTTGAAATTATTGAGGATTTCTCTATCTATACTCCAAGTTTTTTTTTTCTTTTTTGGTAAGAGAACTATCTATACTCCGAGTTAATTTATGAAAAAATGAAAAAAATGATATTTGGTATTTTTAATTTCTTATCAATCAAGGAACTTTTCTATCATCAAATAGTTATTTGAAATTAAAGATATCATGACAAAAATTGCAGCAAAAAACACAACATATATATAGAACCGGAGGAAAATTTCAAATAATGATTTAAAGTGTTTTTATTTTCTCAAATAAAGATTTGAAATAAACCTTATTTCAAATTATGGCTTAAAGTACCATCATTTTTTCAAATAAAAGTTTAAAATAAATCTTATTTCGAAAAAGGCCATGACTATGTCTACCTCAAAAAATGACTTGACTTTTTGGTTGGTCAATGGCATTTTAGTCATTTACCTTTTTTAAAATTTTTTCCTTTTTTTTTTCTTTTTTGGCTTTTCTTTCTTATTCATTGGTGGCCGACCTTGGAGCAGGTTGCCCTCGCGATCATCAATGAAATTGGCCCTTGCCTGTGGCTAGTGAGGGTCATTGAACCCTCGTCGGCCCTAGGCTAGGCCGATTCTTGCCTAATCTAGCGAGGGTTTGTAGGCCCTCATGGGCCCTTAACAAAGAACCAGCATAGGTGGCCAAGCTCATGCCAATCCTTACCCGTGGCCGGCAATGGTCACTAAGCCTTTGTCTCGGTTGCTGGCCCTCTTTGAAAAGGGGAACAAAAAAAGAAGAGTGAAAAAGAAAAGAAAAGAATAAAAAATAATTTAAAATTAAAATTGTAATTGGATGAAAATGCCCATGACTGGTCAAAATATTTAGCCAACTAGCGACTGATGAGGTCGCCCTTATCTTAAACAACCATGACAACTTTAAGCCTTTGTTTGAAACAATCATGGCCACTGTAGGTTTTATTTGAAATAAGGTCCATTCTATGTCCTTATTTGAGAAAATAAGAACACTTCGATTCTTTATTTAGAATTTTCTCTAGAACAAGAGTGTCATTTTGTCAGAGAAAAGTTACAGCAAGGATTTTTGAAGCCAAGCTACATCCCTACGAGATTTATAGCTAGGACTTAGGAAAGGTGACTCTTGAAGATTTCTTACATTTATTAGTGTTCGCTTACTTTCATCATCTGGGCTATCGGTTAATATAGGGATTGAAAATTATAGGAGGATTAAAACTTGCATGTTGAAGATCCGACTAGATCTTGAGTAATGAGATTTCTCAATAATAACCTTGCGCTCGAGTTTCAAACGTCAGAATTCTTAACCGCTTCAATGGAAACTTTGACTCTCATTAATCGAATTGGGTGTCAACATATGGTTGGGGCTTAGGAGTCGAGTCTAATCAATCTGTTGCAGTGCCAAACAAAAGATCATCTCAACTTCATAGCCAATGTTTAAAACTAGATTTGAGATAATTTCATGTAGGAGCTTGATATAAATGAGAAGTCGATAGGCTATGTGTGTGTGTGCGCGCAGATGATATGTCTATGCCTAATTTTATAACAATTAAATTTTTTTAATTAAGTTTACAAAAGTATTGGCGAGCTAGAGCTTCAATTTGACAAGATTAGGAGTAGCTCGAGTTAGGACTCAAATAGATATTAGTTCTCCTATAATCATCAACCCTAGCTCGAACTAACTCATGAATAATTTGACTTAATTTCACTCTTAGTAGGCTTTCATATATGCTTGCTGTGAGAGGAATAGAGTATGCACTTGGTCTAGGTAACATGTTTCGTGACTCAATTAGCTCAACGAGGGATCATATCTTGAGCTTGCACTAGTTGGCTATTCTACATAAATTTTCATTTGAACATAAGGATATTAGAGAATAGAATTTGTAAAATGACATTACCAAATTTGTGAATTCTTTAAGGGTAGAGATTTCTCTTTTGATCTCTCGGTCTAAATTACCTTAAAATCAAATTATGATGATAACTCGGATTATATTTTAGACAAATTCGAGGCAATTGTCATCGTTTATTACTTAAAAGTGAAAATTGTCATCAACGGCCATTCTCCACTACTCTCTGCTATCTAAATGTAACTAATAGATTGTGTAACAAAAATAATAAAAAGCGTAATTGCATCTTTTTAACGAGAGACTATCATTTAAAAAAATTTAATAAAAAATTCAAATAGAATGTACGAAAATCAAAAACCTTAAGACATCAAAATAGGCTGGTCAGAACCTCTTTTCTACCGGTAGAGAGCAAGGGAGCAAAAGGGAGACCAAGAAGTGAGCAAGTGTAAGGGGGCTGAGGAAGCAAGCGAGACATATTGGATGGAGGGCATATGGTGAGCGGTGGGGCTCGATGGCAACCGCTATGGCGGCTTAGCGATGGATCTCGGCCAGCATGAGAGACTGGAGAACGAGAGTAGTTGAGCCCTCAATCGACATGAAAGGGAATTGACATAGGAGGCTATATACTTATAGACACACATACATATATGTATGTATGTAGTTTCTGATCTATCAATCGGGCTAATTTGACAATCATTCAAGTTCCAAACTCAAGGATATCTTGAGGCCAAATCAGTCGGCTTGAGACTATTTGAGCCCAAAATTATTGGGCTAGTTTGGGTGGTTTGATCCGGGTTTTCAGGCGTCCTTTTGTTTTTCCTTTTCTTAAGCACTTCAAATAGTAGTATTAGCGGCAGCAGAAGTATCGTGTAATTTGGGTGGTATAACTATCATGAACTCCATTAATCACATGACCTAAAGTTTACAATGTTACGAATATAAATATATTCAAAACTCGTATGTGAGGCAGATATGTGTGTGCAGAGTAGGAGGAGAAAGGGGACAAAAAAAGTGAAGTTGGTCATTTATCATAATGTGAATTTATTTCATAAACTTAGAGGATTCTAATGTTAAATTTTTCATGTATGTGGAGAGAGAGGGAAAAATTTCATTAAAAATGATGAGATTAGGGTTTGCAAGGATGACAACCATGTAGTATACTAATGGGTGAATAATTCATAGAAACAGCTGCGGAAGTTATCAAGAAAACATCCACGTGACATCATAAATGATTAAAATCGGGACTGACTTAGCCTAAAAATAAAGAATAAATGACGGATTGCACTATGAAGATGAACCCTTTTTATAAACTAACTCACTTGTCTGTTTCTTTGTATTAAACAAAAGAGAACCAAAAGGGAGGAAAGAGGGCTCTAGGATGACCATGTCCATATCACATACACTTATGTTCATGGGGCTTCTATGGGGTTTGAGTCTTGGAAGAAGTGACCTGGACGTGGCGGTTATGAACAAGGTATGCAACGACGTGCGGTACATGGACGATTATGTACGAGCTTTGAATCAAGTCCTGACTGATCTGAGGTCCAACACCGCGATCAGGGGATTCAACTGCTACACCAGTGCTTATTATGGCGACACCAAATGCTTTGATCACGGAGCGTGTGCCGTCAAGCGCTGCTTGCATGGATTTCGCTTATGGTCAAATTAAAGAGTTGTGCACGCTCAGTGTCGAAGCACGGCTTTAGCTTTTTGACTGTAGAATTAGATATGAGCAATATGAATTCATTGAATGATTGATCTATTCCTTCATATTTGGATGAGACTACAAGTACATCTTTACGGTATGTTCTTTTTTTCCCTATTGTTGATTCAAGAAAGAGAAAAAAAAAAAAGGTTGTGTTGTATCAAGTCCGCAAAAGGGTTCGTTATGTTTTTTTTTCCCTTGTTGCTGATTTAAGAAAGAGAAAAAAAGGGTCGTGCTGTATCAAGTCCGCAAAAGTTGACAAGTAATGGATGGGCGAGAGAGTATAAGAATCTTGCAAACAAAATGTAAATTATTTGTATTTACTAGTTTCAAGAGTTTCAATTAACAGTCTTAACTGGCTAATATTGCTCAAAAAAAAAAAAAAAAAAAACTGGCTAATAGAAGTTCACAAGCACAGCCTACAATTCAAATTCAAAATGTCACAGTACAATGCTTATAGACTCTACAATGGTGTATACTATTTTTGAACTCTCATGGTAACACTTCGGGATTTGCTTACACTGATCTTCACCCCCACATCCTCTTAGTCCGTGAATAATAGTGATCTTCTTTACACCTGATTAATATTTAAAAAAAAAAAAAATACAATCTTTTATTTTAGGATTGGCAATCTTATGAATCCAAAAGTTAGAAAAATGAATTTTTCAAATCAAAATTTTACACATACAACCATTAACACTTAAAGGAAAATAACATCTAATGTGATTCCAATAAAAAACCAAAACAATTTGGGAAAACAGTGGACTATGGGGCAAGATGTAGGTGGAATTCACTCTCAAGGTTTTAAATTTCATCACTGCTTGAGGTCAATGTATCTATATAAGGGCTTTTATCAAATATAATTACATGAGTATAAAGTCTCTCCCATATTTAAAAAACTATTGGGCGACCATGAGTGAAGAAATGGTGCATAAATATTTACATCCCTGCAAGAACTAAAACAAGTCACTTTTGACATTCTTTTGTAATACAAAACCAGGTTCAATAACCTAGAACCAGGGCGAGTGCTGAACTAGAGATCCTTTCCAAAAAGGTAATGATGAAAGCGTAACAAGCTCAAAAGAGACACCCAAAGTAGAAAATGTGTGCAGGACTAACATCGGATGTATGGGAGTGGCCAGGCCTAGAAATTATAAGATGGTAACTAGCTCAGAAAAGTATTGACCAAAAAAATAAAAACCTCAGAAAAGAGCACAGTTACAAATAAAAGTGCACTTCCATCCACAGTTGCAAATAAAAGTGCACTTTCATCCGGTTCATCACAACAGAAAAGAGGCATAAATCGCTTTTAACTAGTATGTGGCCTAAAGTGACACTTCCAATGTTCATCCCAATTCAACCTAAACATCATCCCTATTAATGAGCTCGAACATGCAGACATCCCCTTCATTCAAGACTAAGTTGCGCTCACAAATTTGGACAAACCAACAGAGAAGTTCGCTACACCGTAGAGTCGATAGGTCATGATTGTCACTGGCCACAATGTGTCCGAATACCTAAGAGTAGCAATTCACTGGTTTTCTTGACTATATGTCTTAATGAATTCATGAGGAACGCTCTGCCCATGAAGACATTTGACCAGCCGATATATAATCAGACATAGGAATGTGAGCATACACTAAAGTGAAAAGGCAAACAAGACGTAAATTTATGCTAGTAGTTGTTAGTTTCCAGAGTCCATATTAGCAGTCTAAAAGGCTTAATGAGATGGTCTTTAATCACAACTTGCAATCTGAAATCCAAATACCACAATCCTGTGGTCTTAGACTCTACACTAAGTACGTGTAATCAATATAGAGACATGCATGAATCTGCTGAATATCCGAGTCACCAATCTTGCATTGCAATATGCATCGAAACAAACATGAAAAGCTGCACCTAGCGTCCTAAATGGATACATATACACAATAAGTGAGTGATTTTCTTTTGCTTGGCCCCCAAAAAAAAGTGATCTTCTTTTCTTTTTTTCATACCACCGAGGTAGTAGAACTAATTTTTGAGGTTTAGGGCTGCACTACCTTCCCTTCATTTCTGATCGCAAGTTTGAACTTGCTTGCAATAGTAGATCTCACTAAACCAGTCATTGCTGGGGAGCAATATTCAACTAGTGGTGCCATGCTGTTGCAGTGAGCTCAATCATCCCAAGCCTAGGCCTGTTGCAATAGTTATGGCTTAAGCTGAACATTTCATGTTGCCTCTTCTTCCCAAGCCTAGGCAGCCAAAGAAAGCACCAAGTAGTCATTTTTGGGAGGAATTTATACTTAAACTAGAAGACAGAGAAAGTACCAAGTAGTCATCTTTGGGTTTATATTCAAATAGAGATCATTAAATTCCTAACTTATGGTTGTTATTGCCTTTGTCAACCCTCTAACCTTGTCTTCACACACACCTGTCACTAGGTTATTTCTTGATTACTAGTCCATTTACCAAGTTGTTAAGATGCCTGTTTTTAACAAATAACCATGAATGCTTCAAGAAAGATAACATATAATGTGTTTCTATAAAAAGTATATTAACATGGGAAAGAATTGTAGAGTGGGGCGCATATATAGAATAGGTGGCATTCATAATTGAAATATGCCGGTTATGAATGCAAATCTAGGCCTTACCGCCACTTCTTTCTTAGGAAAAGATGGCCACATCACTGTCTGGAAAAGGGGATACTCCAATTTGAATTATCTAGCTTTCTCAAGTGCAATGAGAGGCCTCAGGCACTTGGAATCACGAAAAAGCTGCTTAGGAGGGCTCACTGGACATTTAGACTTGTCTGTTCTAACCTGCACAAAAGAAGAAAGAGAACTCTGATAAGACTGTAAGTAGGTCAAGAAAGAGAAGCAAAGCCAAAAGTAAGTGCATTTTCAATTGATTTGTCGCAACTGAATAAAGAAGGCATGAATTGCTTCATTAATATACAGCCTCAAGTGATGCTTCTAATGTTCATCTCAATTGACCTAAATGAGGTCCTCACTAGCATAACTGGAGACAGAGACTATGACCATAAAACCGTCCATATCAATGTGCTTAAACACACAGACATCCCCTTCATCCAGATAAGCTTCTCTCACAAAAGTGGGCCAACCACAGATATGTTTACTGGATAATGGTGTTGATAGCTCATGAACTGCACCAGCCATTATTTGTTCAAATAGCTAAGAGTAGTAATTTGCTGGTTCTTCTGGATGTACCTCTTTATGAATTCACAGGGAACACTTTGCCAATATAGTTTTATGAGGAAAAGATTGATACAAACAAACAATAAAGAGAAAAGGCAAACAAAATGTAAATATAGTATTTACTAGTTTCAGGAAATTCAGTTAGTCTTAACTGGCTAATAGAAGTCTTCAATCTCAACCTGCAATTTGAAGTTAAAATGTCACAATACAGTGCTCATAGACTCTACAATAGTGTACACAATTTTTTAACTCCTTCAGGAGTTGCCAACATTGATTGTCTCCACCACATACAATGAAAGTCATCAATCTTAATGTGCAATCTGAAGTCAAATGTCAAAATATATGCACCTAAAGTGCAATAGGGTACATAGCCAGAAGAAGCCTTCCATGTCTAAATATATAACACGCATGCATTTAAGCCATGCAGACCATAAGCACAGGGAAAAAAGCAAAGATTTTGATGACTCGAACATGGATGGAATCAAAAATCCGAATCATCTCCATCCACTGCTTCGCTTCGCTTCTCGCCTTTTTATTCTTCCTTGTTTTCTCTTCCTGCTCACCACCACCAATCTTCATGCTTGGCGTATCTTTTCGGATGATTTTGATGACTCAGATTGCCCTCTGTTGCGGTTGGTTGATGAAACTACGTTGGACCGGCAGGAGTGTCGAGAGTGAACCCGAAGAATCTCATCCTTCGAATCGGCGGATCCTGTCCAGATGATGATGATCCATCCAACCTCAGCGTTGGCAATCGGATTAAGCTCTTTTAAGCAGTGAACACCACCCCGCTTTCCCTTTGCGCGAGGCATAGATGGGCGAAACAAAGGAATTCGAAAGATGGCCATGAAGTGGGAGCGAACAGAAAGAAGCAAGAATCGACAGAGCATTTTCTGGAGTGAATTGAAATTTTGACTCGGAAGTTCAATTGGATATGAAACACCCTTGATGATGGTTTGGCGGCGATGGCAGCATGAGCTTGAGATGGCCCGACCACATATAAATCTGGTCCAGACACGTGCAAGGACAGGAAAGTGACGACAAGAATCAGAGTGGAATTAGTGTGGCCACGACTCAAATGTGGTATCTGATGGTGTCGTTCACTGTGGGAATCTGAAGCGAGATAAATCTGAATTGGTGGAGATGAATAAGGAGAATCCGGAGGGAGAGAGAGAAAAGATGCAAAAAAACATCTGGTTGGAGAAAATCTGGAGACAGAGAATCCAACCACGAACGGAGTACCCACCAACGATTCATCGAGACTGAGCTCTCTGACGATTGTCGCTTCCAGCGCTGATCGAAGCACAAAAAGCGTCGCTACCGGTTTGAAGATGCCGCTCGCCTCGCTGCCGTGGCAGCGGAACTTGACCATGGACTTTCCTCAATCAACAGTCAACAAATACCGGGACGTTCCATCTCCGATTGAACTCTAGAATTGCCTTCGATTCATTCCAAATTTCGTCTGTTTGATTTCCGTTTTGCCTTTTCTATCCCATCCTCTCGCCATCTTCCAAATTTCCATTGCCGTTGATTGCACTTTGGAGGAGGTATCGAAGCTCTCGCAAGGAAGAGAGATAAAAAGAGAGAATCAGCGAGCTTTATTCAGCAGGGAGAGCAAGTTCGAGTTCCAGAGCGCCGGGATAATGCCGATTCTTAGACGAAAAGCCACTGCCGGAGGCTCGGCTGCTGTGTTTGTCGAGAGAGAGAGAGAGACTGCGGAAGAGTCATGCCACAGCGCCGCAAAGATGCTAGCATACTTGCTTTTGTCATGCATATCGACATTCAGTTAATATGAAAATAAATAAATGAATTCCAAATGCCCTTCACTTGAGAAGAAACCGACAAACTTGAATTTGCGCCCACATGTGAGAAGATTGATCACAAAATCTTCAAGAAAAGCATTGGCTCCGGATCCCTTGCCCCCCAAGTG